>NC_081186.1:79927973-80227973 GCF_029867415.1 Vicia villosa | reverse complement strand
TCGTGGATTTGTGGATGGTTGTTGTGCGTCAGTTCCACCGTTGTTGCTATATGATGATGATGTTGCAGGTTTTGAGTTTGAGATTTGAGGATGCTGGCCGGCGATGATGGAGACGTGTTGGATGTCACGCGTGTGCGCTTCGTTCTTCTTCTATTTCTATGCTTTGCTGTAACAATAAATAGATAAATAAATTAATTGAAACAAAGTTAATAGATAGATGATGATTGAAGGATTTGAAGCACATCCATTTTGATGTATTGCTGGTATGAAATCGCGGCTTCGGCGAAGGTGTCATGGCAGAGATCCTGTATGCGTTGTTGCTCCGAGCGCGGGATGTCGCGGCTGAAGCTGGTCGACACCAGGACTCGTTGGATGGCAGAGATCAAAGCCGACGGACGGAGCGACAATTGCATCTTCTTGAGTTGCTTTTCCTTTTCTTTCTTTTTTTTGATATTCTTTCTCCACCTGTAAATAAACAACAAAGCTATCAACGACAACAACAAGAATGATGCTATTCTCAATTCTTTTTCTCTGTTTTGACTTGTCTTTAGTGGATCGAGAATAGTAGATTTGCATTTCTTCTTCTTCCTGCACAAGAGACAAAGACAATAACACATAATACAAATAGAGACGAGATTCGGTTGACGTTGTTATGATCGGTTTCGTCGGTGCTGTGCTGAATACTGCTGCGTTTGGAATTGAAGATTGATGATGGAATTGAGTTAAGTTTATGAATGATTAGTTAAGATTGGTGGATGTTGTATGGAATTTGAGAGTTCTAGTGAGGATTTGCAGGTTTGATTAAAAGAGAATATGAAGGTGAGTTTGGAATTTACGGCCAAAACAGGATGTGTGAGAGTCAGGGTTAGAAATTAGGAATAAGGGTATTTTGTAGGTTAGGATTCGTGGGTCTCCCCTAGAGCAAATGTTTGTTATATATACAAAAAATAGGTTAACAAAATAGGAAAAAGTTAATTGGAATCCAGATAATTACTTAGAAAATAATCAATCAAATTAATTATTTCTAAAAGTAATTTGCTTGTTCCTCAAGTTGTAAAATAAAAATCAAAACTTCTTTTTTTTCTTTTGTATTTTTGAATACGTTATAATATTTTTTGACTAAAATAAACAAAAAAAGAAAAATTGACTATAAAAAAATAAATATTTAATTAATTACGAAAATTAAAATAAAAATGATAAAAAATGAATTTTTTTGTGATTTTTAATTAAATGAAAATAAAATTAAAACAAAAGTTAGGAGCAAATAAGAGGGAAAACTGTCAGAAGTGGGATTCGAACCCAGGACACTATATTCGTAAGCCTTACCGTCTTACCAACTAGCCCATGTCACTTATTCGGAACAAAATGACATTCGCAAATATATGAGGGCAAATTTTGGGGTATGACACTCGGCATTACATAGGATTCACTTCTCTACTCATTTTGATCTGAATCATAAGAATGGGGTTTGAACCTTTTTCAGATTAAAAGTGAACCGGGGCAAATATCTTATTCCGCTTTGAAATTTAAACCTCTTTTTGTTGGTTTTCACAAGATCATATTCATCTTTTTCTCTCTCTTTTTTTTTTTCTTGATATTCTTTTTTTTTTTTCTTGCCCCCCTTTTCAATGGTTCACAACCCCACACTTAGATCCTTTTAGTGTCTTACAAGTGATTAATCATGAATGCCGAGCGATGACATGAACAATGAGATAACGGGTGATAAACAGACTAACACAATGAACAAAACAACTATTATGGCTCAAAGGGGGTTAACGATGGATAACATGCATACGGGATGGTTAGAAAGGCTCGGGGTTACGGAGAAGAAACTTGCCTCAGTGTGTGCTTTCATAGTGTGCTTGTGTTATGAGAAAATACGCAAAATCAAAGTGAATAGTGTCATACCTGACTTAGCTCTCATAAGGATGTTATAAATTTGGCTCTGACATCTCACCGGGTAGGTTAAGCTTGCATGCTTCAAAGTGCTCTAGGTGTTCTGCCATTTCCTTTCCTCCAAAGTTCACCATACTCTCTCTTGGTTCAGTGTTTTCCTCATTGTGTCCAACCTTCTTTTCTTTGATTGTGTCAACTTCCGTGGTGCCTGTAGAGATCAAGTGTGAGATGTGTTGTTCAACCACTATCTATTCATTTGCCCCCCTCCGACTTGTATCCAACCTGGTAACACCATGGCAGCACTACAAACTTGAAATAAACACAATAACAGAAAGACAAAAGAAAATGGTTCAAATTAAACAAACTAAACTATGAATTTAAAACGGAAAGCGAAGCAATAAAGCAAATAACATAAGAACCTCCCCCACACTTGAACTAAACATTGTCCTCAATGTTTTAGAACCAGCCTTGGAGAGGTTGCTTACAGAGGTATTGCATTCCAATGATCACTTCCTAGCTTCCACTAGAGATGCTCTCTTTTATTTCCTGAAAATAAAACAAACAAACAGAAAAATTAATTATTAAAACCGTGGGTTGCCTCCCACGAAGCGCTTCGTTTAACGTCGCATGGCTCGACGGTCCATTACCCTTTATTATGGAGGGTATTTCCTTTTCCAAACCTTGTTGCTTGCCACTTCCGCAACCGCGAACTCATGAAGATGAAAAGCCTGGATAACTTTTCTCTTCAATTTGCTTCCCACATTTTTCTCTACTTCTTTAGCTTTCTTAGGACTATTGACAGCTACAATAGTTGGTTCCATCATAGAGGCTATGCTAGAAACTTTTTCTTGGAGATTTTTAAGATTTTTGTCTTCTTGTTCACCTTCCGTCATACCAGTTGAGGTTTTCTCATTCACATCTGACCTATGTTTCCTGACTCCTAACATCTTCAAGGTTACTTCTTCATCAAATGATTTCAGCGTTAGCGTCCCTTTTTCAATGTCAAAATTACAGCGGCCTGTTGACAAAAAGGGTCTCCCAAGAAGGATAGGAGTTTCTTCATCTTCCGGAATGTCCATGATGTGGAAGTCAACAGGGAAAACAAACTTATCAACTTCCACTAGTACATCTTCAGCTACCCCATAGGATTTCTTAACGGTGTGATCGGCGAACCTTAACTGTGTCTTACTTTCACTAATCTTTTCTAATTCAAGCTTTTTGAAAATGGATAAAGGCATTAAACTCACACTAGAACCAAAATCGAGGAGTACCTTTTTAAATGCTATATTCTTGATAGTGCATGGTATCGCCACCGCCCCCGGGTCTTTCCTCTTAATTGGGATCTTTCTTGCTGAAGAGACTATACCACACTTCTCGATTACAATTTTTGGTTCTCCTTCTAGAGATCTCTTTTTCGCCAACACCTCCTTCATAAATTTCTTATACAAAGGCATGTGTTCAAGAGCTTCAAAAAAAAGTAGATTCACCTCTAACCTTTTGAACAATTTAGTGAACTTCTTAAAGTCTTTCTCTTTTGAATTCTTCTTTGTTACTCTTGAAGGGAAGGGTAGTTTAATTACCGGTTCAGCATCTTTTTTAATTTTTTCTTCAGTTGGTTTAACCGGTGGTATCACCACTTCTGGCTTTCTTGGGTTCTCTCTTATTTCCAAATCTACCTCTATCACCATAAGGTCATCTATCTCTTCTTTTTCTTTTTCCGATTCTAACACCTTTTTACTCCTTGTTGTAACAGCATTGATCTTCTCTAGATTTTTCTGATCTTTCACAGTTTCGTTCGGAAAGTTTCCTTGTGCCTGTAGAGTGAGATGTTGTGCTATTTGACCCATTTGAACTTCAAGATTTTTAATTGAAGCCGTGGTGTTCCTGAGGTTGGCTCTTGTCTCTTCTTGAAACTGAGAGTTTTGGGTTGCCACTTTTTCAAGAGCGATCTCCCAATCTTCTTTCTTTGGTACCTGTTGTTGAAATTGTTGAGGATGATGTTGGAATTGTTGTTGATATGGAGGTTGTTGGTATGGTTGTTGTTGCGGACGATATTATTGCCCCTGTGGTTGATATTGTTGAGTATGAGGTTGATATGGTTGTTGGCCTTGAACCGACTTCTGAACGTTTCCTTGCTGGTCTTTCCATGAGAAGTTCGGATGATTTTTCCACCCCGGATTATATGTGTTGGCATAAGGATTATTCTGCCTCAACATATGAATCTGCTCAACCTGTTCTTGAGTTGCCACACAATGCATTGCAAAGTGCGGTCCACCACATATTTCACAAAGAACCGCTTTAACTGGTTCCACCTGTGCCACTGTCTGAGTTCCAATATTCATCTTTTTTAACCTTCTCTCTACCTCTGCAGCAATCTGATCCTCCATCTTAACGACCTGTTCTGGCAACTTCAAATCAATTTTGCCCTCCGGTTGGCTCATGGTTCGATCATACAACTCAAGCTGCTCATTAGCAGCAATTGCCTCTATGATCCTTTTCATAACAGTGGCTGTAGCAAAATTGGTTGAACCACCAGCAGCGGTATCAATAAGCTGCTTTGTCTTAAGTCGCAAACCATTCACGAAATTCTGCATCTGCTCGGTAGCGTCCATGTTATGAGTAGGACATGCAGTCAAACACCTTTTGAACCTCTTGTATGCATCCCCCAATGATTCCCCCTCTTTTTGTTTGAAATTTACGATATCATATCTTTTTCGGATGAACACCGAAGCAGGAAAATATTCATTGAGGAATGTTGTTTCCATCTCTTGCCATGTCGTGATACTTGCAGCCGGAAGTGAGTAAAACCACTCTTCTGCGTCATCAGTAAGTGTAAACGGGAACATAACAAGTCTCTTGGCCTCCTCTGAATGACCTTCGATCTTCAACGAAGTTGTCGTAGTGAGAAATCTCTGAAGATGCTTATTTGCATCCTCGTTAATTCTTCCGGAGAACGGCTTGCTCTCTAACTGGCGAATGGTGGACGGATGCAATTGAAAATGTGCCACATTCACAGGTTGATTAACAATAGTCATCCGGTTGGGGTGAGCATTTGCCCCTCCATAGTCCCCTAACAATCTTTCTGCAGGAGGTTGATTTCCAGCCATGTTAACTGGTTCCTGAACTACCTCCCTGTCAAAGTCAGAGTCGCTGTGCTCCGAGTGCACAGACACTTCGTCGTCGCTTTCCTGATGTGGAACACTAAGACTTGCACTTGGTGCTGCTAGTCTTTCAAGTCTTGCCTTGCGGCGTCTCTCGTGCAGAGCTCTTTCTGGTTCTGTGTCAAAGGAAAATTTAGCTGAGGTCTGACCTCGCATAAACAGTTAGACAACAGTTAGAACAAATACAAGACTGCAACGAAATTAAAATTAACAGATAAAAATAAAATTTTGGTCGCAGAGCAACAAAATTTCAATTGATTTAAAGTTCGGCTTATAGTTTGGCAGTCCCCGGCAACGGCGCCAAAAACTTGATCGGAAAATAGCAAGTGTACTACTTTTGTTACCGATGTAGTTATTAAAATGGAGTTGAATCCAAGTATCGATCACAAGGACTGCGAATAAAGTATAAGCCAGTACTGAACTTCAATTGAACAAAAAGCTATTGTTGGGTTTTTGATTTGCTTGATGAAACTACTAACTGTTTATAATTAAAAACGATAAGTAAATGATGATTTGGTTCACAAATGAGAAAGCATGCTAAGGTTGATGTATAAATCTTATGTAACCCCTTGAAAACACCGTTGTTCATGAAAAGATGTGACCACAATTGAGTATCAATTCTATAAAATAGTTTTCCCTAATTCCTTAGTGGAGAACTTCTTAATACTTAAAAGTCAATTTCAATTCCTCAATAATTGATTTTAGTATTAAGGCATTATGCCTCGTGTTCTAGAATGGATGATCACTATGGTGAAATCCTTATTCCTAAGTGATTTACCGGTAATGTTTTGATTCAAAACGCATTAGAGTGGTGTGTCAAGCCTAACCCTAATCATAGATCAACAAAATATTTTCCAATACAATGAAGCATTAAAATCTTTGAATCATAAACTCAAATTATAAAAACATCAAATTCATCACAACAGTTTTAACAAGTCATTACATGAAAAGATTTAGGGACATCACCCTAGCATGAAATAGTTTAGCTACTCATAATGTTTAAGAAAATAACAAGAGTAATTGAAGTCATTACAAGAAATTAGTGGTTGATATGATCTCCAATCGCGAGTGCTCTTGAAGATCTTCTTCCAAAACCCTTGACTCTTCTTTCTCTGTAATTCTCTATGCCCAATGATCCAAGATGCCTCTTTCCTCTTCCTGTTAGGTTTTAGTAGTGTTGGCAGTCATCCCTCGTCTCCGAAAGGTCCAAAATACCCTTAATGAGTTCAAGGCTTTCAAAATATCAAAAGTTGGAAATCTGCCCGCGCCTACCAACACGGACCGTGTGCAGGAACACGGGTGCCCGTGTTGGTCAACTGCTTCAGCACCACAAATTCACTTTCTGCGCAGCTTTTCACACGGACCGTGTGCAGGAACACGGGTGCCCGTGTGAAACCTCTGTTTTGCTTCCCAAAAACATCTTTCCAGCCATCTTTTGACACGGCCCGTGTGCATGCACACGGGTGCCCGTGTTGACCTCAACTTTGGCTCTTTTGGCTACTTTCTCCTCTCGTGCTCGCCATAAGTCTCTACCTTTCCCGTGCATCAACCTGGCCACGCACAAACTAACAACCAACGCATAAAACGGCACTTGAATAACACTCAAAACACACTAACATGCAACAACGTCACACAATCGAAAAACAAGGAACTTAATTCAAAAACATATGACAATGCCACTTAGTATTACCAAGATTGCGAATTTCGGTCGGAAAAAGATGCGGAAACTTACTAGAAATGGTGACCGATCACGTGTCTCCCACTGTGAGGGTGTTCTTTGCTTTCAGAATTTATTTCCAATAATGGTTGGGTAACATTGTGTCCTTTGTCAGACAGATGCTTTTTGAATCCCTTTGCAAATCCTTACGAGGATTAGAAGGATAAGTTTATGCAAGTGGGAGAGCGGGGTGGTGCCTCTCTAGTCACCACAAAAGTGAGGGTCGACCATCTCTTTCCTCTATAATAGGTGCGGGATCCTTCAATTATCAAGGGGGTGGAACCCATTGTTTTCATCCCCTTGATCAGGAAGTGATCTAGATTCTGAAATGTTTCTGATCTCTAGATTCTCGCACTCTTATTACTCGGGACCATGAAGATCGGCAGAGTAAAAGAGTATTTAAGTATGATTGGATACCTTTTTATTTGATCATGTGTTTATTATTTTATATGTGCTAACAACATTCTTTTCTCTGTGTAGGATATGGTAGAAGTCTCTCTAGATGAGAGAAGAGAACATTTGGTTCCGATTCAGGTTACGCAGCAGCGGGCGCGTTTACCCCGTCTCTCCCTCAGAGTGTAGATGTTAATAGAGGGGAAAGGTAATGTGAAACTTCATGGGCTGTCGAAACTCGCCCTCCCCAAATTCCACGGCGAGATGAGGGTCATTTGAGGCCATTAGGAAGTCGTGTGGTAGTAGAAGATGGAGAAAAAACAGGTGATGGATATGTCTCTCATGATCCCTCTTTGTGGAATAATCCTAGCTTTAACGCGATGCAGTTTTATGATTGTCGTTTCTCCTTCTAGGAGAATCTTCCTAGGGATTATCAGTCGCTCGCATGTATTCTGCAAGGCTATCTAACCTACTAGAGGTGCAACTCCTGAGGTGTCTTCTAGTGGGAAGCTCAAAGGAAGAAATATTCCCTTATTATTCGAGAACTACAGTTTAAAATGAATAGTGCACTGAAGGAGCGCCCAAGAAGGAGGGATGGCGGTGAGGGTGCTTAGATAAAAGTGTGATGTTCTGAAGGCATGCACCAAGGAAATAGATGTTGTGGATCTCTCCCAGTTTGAAGAGGTGAAGCCTTAGAGCAGTCACTTACGAAGATTCACAATACCATGAAGAGTTAAGAGGAAAAGTCTAGTTGCTCAAAGACAAGTTGTGGCGATCTCCATCCAACATTTTGAGAAGGCGATAGGACATGCTAACTTCCTTTACCCTGATTTAGACTTAAGCCAAATGGATCCCTTTTAGGTAGTTTAGGATGGTTGACTAGTGGATGATGATTAGTTCCTTGTGTTTTGATCTTCTTGTAATTTACTTATTTTGTAATATTGAGCGGTTTTCCCACTTTATGTTTGTTGAATATTATTAGTGTAATCCCATCTTTAAATTTGTGTTCTAAGGTACAATGATTTACCATGTGAAGGGCTGGGAGGTTTTTCGCATCCCCTGTTACGATTGTCAGTAGCATTGGGCAATTTATGTCGCCTTCATTCTAGTTGGGGTCTTCCATGAAGACCTCATGTTCTGATGGACACGGATCCCTCTTTGGGTCTAGAACCTCAACTGCCTCTTGGGACGATAAGGATTCCTCTTAGGGAATTCATCATTTTCATCGCCCATTAGGGATACAAGGATCCCACTTAGGGATCAAGAATTTTGATTGCCTGTTAGCCTGACGAGGATCGCACTCAGGGATCCAGCGTTTTGATCACGTCTTAAAGCGGTAAGGATCCCGCTTAAGTATTCATTACTTTGATCTCCTCTTAGGGCAGCAAGGATCCCACTTAGGGATCCAACACGTTGATCGCCTCTGAACGCGACAAAGATTCCACTTAGGGATCCATCACCTTGATTGCCTCTAAGGGCGGCAAGGATCCAACTTTGGGATCCAACGTTTTGTTAGCCTCATAGGGCGACAAGGATCCCACTTAGGTATCCATTGCATTGATTGCCTCTAAGGGCGACAAGGATCCCACTTAGGGACCCAGTGTTTTGATAGACTCTTAGGGCGACAAGGATCACACTTAAGGATCCAACATTTTGATTGTCTCATAGGGCGGCAAGTGTAACACCCTAGTTATCGTCAAAATTATTTAAATATATTGTTTTGAGTATTTATAGAATTATATGTGGTTTATCTAAAATAATTGTATAATTATTTTATAATATGTTGGGTGTATAGAGAAAAGGTGGGGGTTGTGTGGAGAATAGATGGGTTGAGAGAATTATTAGAATAATTATAAATAATAGTATTTTTTATGGATTAAATAAAATGAAGATGGAGGTAAAATATTATTCTTATATTTTATTATTATTTTAGTAAAGTTAAAATAATAAGAATATAATTAGTTAAAATAGAAAATAGAGGAGGAAGAGCAATATTGGAATTTTGTAAGTGAGGGGCAAAGGAGTAAAAGTGAACTGGAATTTTTTAGGGTGAATAAATAGCATAGTGAGGAAATTAGTTTATTTATACTTAGAATTTGAAAATTTCTTTACCCACCTCCCTATGGGTGGTCACCTCCTGCGAAAAACCAAAACTACCCCTGCTTCGGAAGTTCATTTCCGAAAGCGTGTTTTTTTAAAAAAATTGACTTACTTCGGAAGTTCATTTCCGAAACAATTATTTCGGAAGTTCACTTCCGAAATACTGCGATTTCTGCAGATTTATCAAAACACTCCCCCTCCCCCAATCATTTACCCTAAATCAAAACAAAAAGTGGCAGAGGCGAAAATTTGTGCAAACAGAATTCCAAAGCTGCATCAAGGCTCCAATCACACTGCTAAACAACATTCAAAAGCCCTCAATCCTAACACTTTGTAAGTTTTGAAATTTTTAGATCTATTATTCAAATGCATGTTATTTAGGGTTTTAATTGCATAAATGATATATGGCTAGGTTGTTAGTAGTATTTAGGTTGTTTAGAAGCATTTTGATTTGGTTTGAAGGTTGATTTAGGGGTCTGCCATGGAAGTTGCTGAAAATTGCATCGCAGGGGTGTTTCGGAAGTTCATTTCCGAAAACACCTCCATCCCAGTTTTCGGAAATGAACTTCCGAAATATATCAGAAGTTCAAATTTTTTTGTTTTTTATTTTGTCTCGCATATTAATCGATTTCAATTGTTTACAGGAACATGTCTTCTAGAGAGGGCGCTAAGGGAAGAAAGGATTCTTCAAAGAAAGAGGTGAAAGAGGTGAAGGAGGTGAAGGAGGTGAAGGAGAAGAAGAAGGTTTCGACCGGCTCTACTTCTCGTTCCCAGGGGGCCCGGGGCCCGGATGCTCAAGCTCAGTCTTCAGGCGTGAGAGTCGTGATCAACGCTGATGGTTCTGAGACTGAGTGGGATGAGGATTGGTATAATTATCTTCATTCGGAGGAGTTCGCTCGTCGGGAAGAATAACGTGTTTTTTTTTGTTTGATGTGTATTTTGTAACGCTCGTCGGGCAGAATAACATGTTTTTGTTTTGTTCTGATTTCGGATTGTATCGCACAGTGTATTTGTATTGGATTTATCATGTTAGTTTTTGGAAGTGGTAACCGGGGTCGGAACATATGACGGATGAGGTGGATGTCTGGAGGAAGTAGAACTGGAGATACGTCCACCACGAGACAAAGTAGCCAATCAATGTAAGCTATAGTTTATGATTATCATCTGGGGACGTCATTTCTAAAAAATCAAGATTAAAAATAATAAGATTTTTTTTCCAATTTTTTGTAATGACGTCCCCTGATGATAATGATAAATTATAGCTTACATTGATTGGCTCCTTTGTCTCGCGGTGGACGTGCCTCCGGGTCTTCTTCCTCCGGACATCCACCTCCTCCGTCATATGTTTCGGCTCCGGTTACACCTCCTTCGTCATTTGTTACTTTCAATTGTACGTATTTTTATTAAAATAATAAATAAACCTTTTGAAATTTGGAAGCCTTTTTTTCTCCCCACCACTCTCTCATCCCCACCTACCTGTGTTTAACAATATGTAACTTTAATTTTATGTAATATTATCGTTGTAATTTTCACCCGATTAAATAAAGCGAATTGTTCATTTTCTTCTGTCCAGACCTATTTTCGGAAGTGCATTTCCGAATTCCTCCAAGGGGGGTGCGCTCGGAGATGAACTTCCGAAACACCACATTTTCTGAAAAGTGACTTTATTTCGGAGATGCATCTCCGAAATCAATATTTTATATTAAAAAAAACACGTTTTCGGAAGTTCATTTCCGAAAACACCTTTTTTCCAAAAAAAAGTACCGTTTCGGAAATGAACTTCCGAAACAAGGGGTATTGTGGTAAATTCACCAGGGGTGGGCAAGAAGGTTAGGAGGTGGGTGAAGAAAAAACCTAGAATTTTTGGGAGAAAAGAGAACCAGGAGGCTAGGGCAAGAGAAAGAGAGCAAGAGAAAACTTATGAGAGAAGAGTTCAAGGATCAATGAATATTGTAAGAAAACTCAGGTAAAGGGGAAGATTATGTTCAAGAATCAATGAATATTGTAAGAAAACTCAGGTAAAGGGGAAGATTATTCATCTAAGTGTCTAAATCATGAAAGGATAGAGGTTTTCCCTTAACCTCCCATAGGATTTATGTTTCTTTATTGTTTGACATCCCTAGAATAAATAGATTGGAATTATGCAATGCTGCATGCATTACCAACAAAAATGTTTAACCAAGACGTAAAGGAAAATAAGCGAATGCTTCAAATATTTTTTTCAAAAAAATCTAAAATGATTCTCATAAAATTTAAAAGAACAAACTCCAATGTTAAATAATTCAAAGATACTAGTATAGTGCAAAAATTAATTCCAAAATGACTTAATACAAAGATGCTGTGATAAAGCCTGAGAATCAGCTTAAGTATTTAACTGCAAACATTTTCAATAAAATGCAGTCACAATGCACCTTTAAAATAGGAACTAGGAAGTACCACTAAACCACACTAACACAATATCTTATATCTATTATTTTCCTCCTTCAAATGAAACCACAACGATACCATATACTATTAATCTTTCCATTCAAATGTGGACGCAAATGATCGGACAGAAATTGAGTACGCTCAATGATTTCTTCAAACCATATCAATTCTCATGCTTGAATGAAACTCTTGAGCTTATTCAACCACACCAAGTATTCTCTGCTATCCTTGTTGATCATGTACTCATGCAAGAAGTTTGTTGTGCTTGGTTTGATTCCCCTTATTTCTAAGTACTTGTGGAATGTCTTTTGCAGACTCTCATCCAAATCCCTGTCAAAAAATAGCAGAATCCCAATCAAACAATGCAGTAGAGGTTAGCAACAGAGCCGTCTCAAGTCTTAAATTTTGAAAATATATATTGAAAATATATTGAACCGACAATATATTGCAAATATATTGAAACGACAATGGAATAGAGGTTAGCTACAAAGCCGTCTCAAGGCTCAAATTTTTGGAGGTCCAATGTAGGTTAGCCACAGTTAAACCATGGCAAAACAAATAGAGGCTCTGTTTAAGTTCAATTTAACCTGAAAAATATTTTATGAGGCTCTATTTAACTATAATTTAATCCTAACGAATTTGAGGCCATGTCGGTAGCCCGCCTCAAAAGACGGCCATGGTTAACAACACAAACCAGTAAAATAACAGTTTAGTTCAAATTCCGATATGCAGCTATGCTATACTGCCACTACAGCCTCTATTCAAAAACAGTGACACAAGAGCACAAACATGGTTTAAAACATTGAGTACACATATTTGAAAGCAAACTAAAAAACCAGAGAGAAAAACATACTGAAAATCCGGTCCTTCATACGGAATCTGATCATCAGAAACATCCGGATTCTTAACAGACAAGCTATCGATAACAATCTCATCCGGATACGCAATGCAACTGAACTCCAACGACGGTCCACCCTTCTTAGAAACACTCACAGAAAGTGGAATGCTAGATTGAGTTGCTCTCTCACTCTCATCATCCTTGTCATCATCCTCGTTCCCATGTTCATCACCAGTAACCAAATCAGGCATATGAACCTCAACCTTAATTTCCTCACCTTGATAACTCCTTTCAAGTGTTATTGTCTGTTGGCCGGGACTATCAATAATCTTAAACGGAAAATTACTCGGAACCTCCTCAGCCTATATCAACCAAACCAAACCAAAATCAAAATTTTCAACATTTCACAACACGTTTCATTTCACAACATACACAATAATAAATAATAATCATCATGAAACAATATCAACTACTACTATCATCAATCTGAACTTACATTGCCGGATTCATCAGTTTCCTGAGCACATGTGATTTCCGATTCGATGACACGGAGGAGATTCTCATCGGAGGAAGGCTTGCTTTTGCTCTTGACAGCTACAGAAGAAAAGTTGGACCTAGGAACAAAGGAATCGTCGAACCTGTTGACGGCGGCGGAGAGAGCGGCGCGATGACCCAGTTGGGTTTTTCTGATCAATTGACCGGCAGAAGCAAAAGCCCTAACGAAAGTACTCGACTTGTTGCGAAGAATTGAATTGAACGCCATTTCTGATTGGTTTCGAGAAAACAGCTGAGTGGGGGTTTTACTAGGGTTTTAGAGAGATCTGTGAATGAGAAAGTTTTCTTACAAAATATAAAAGAAATAAATAAGGCCTAGTTGTTGAGAATTTGTCTTGCACCCTCAAAATTTTACCCCGCCCCCGTTAAAATTATTCTTTCATTATGATATTTTTTGCTCCATAAAAACTATGGGTGATCGTATCCGAACCAATTCAAAAGGAAAATCGCAAACCGAATCAATCTAAATTGAAAACCGCAAAAACTGCGTTTGGTTTGGATGATTTTTGGGCCAAACCGCACGGTTCGGTTCGGTTTGCGGTTTTCATTTCACAAAACCGAACCGCATATTTAACTAAACTTTTGAATTTCTATAATTAATTTATTATATTTTCAATCCAATTGCAATATTATACACTCACGTCACGTGACTCACTATTCCTTCATTCTTCCTTCCTATTCAACATTTCAACTTCATTCTCTGATTTCTCTCTCTCATTCTAGAGAAACATTTGGTGTATATGTAGTACTGATAATATTTAGTCCTGAAGTTGTAATGTTGTATTAATATTTAGAACTGAAGTTATTTGATACTTGTATATGTAGTATGTAGTTTATTAGTTAGTATGTAGTTTATTAGTATGAAAAAGTGTATATAGTATGTAGTATGAATAACTGAAGTTATATTAGTAATTTAGCATGTAGTATATGTAAAATACATAGTATGGTACTATAAAATACATGATACACTTATATGGTAGTAATTTTGGTGTAAAATACATATATGGAAGAATGAATTATTTTGGTGTAATTGTAGCAACCTGCCCTAAAAAATTAAATGTTTTAGAGTAGCCACCTATTCTACCAGGGCGAATAGGAAACCCTACGCAGTTAAGAGATCGGAGTAAGATACTATATTCAGGTTGAGGGAAGGTGTTAGGCACCCACATCCCTTTCCTAAGGCTTTCATTTTAAGGTAAAGGTTTGTGGCTAAAATAAAGAAAGGTGACAGAAAGTTAATGGGGTTAAAGGCAAAGTTTGAACTTGATTAGAGTTTTGAGGAGGGGGACTCGCCTTGTTGCCAAGTGCCTACGTATCTCCTTAGGGAGAATCAGAGTCAACGTAGTTCGGGGAAAAAGGTTGTACGCCCTTAGAATTTGATATGTAATTGTTTTGAAGGTATTTTGAGTTACCTATCGAAGTTTTGAAATGCGAAGTTCGCAAGGTATTTTGAATTACCTTATCGTAGTTTTGAAAATCGCAGTATTGAAGAGATGAAAAGTATTTTAAGTGTGTTTGAATTCGGCGTACAACCCTGATTTAATATGTTACCGTTAGTTGCGATGATCAATAGGTTTGATCACCATAGTTAACGGATTAGTAAAGAATTGCTGGCAATTCTAATCGATTGATTCGATTATCACTTTTAGCAAATTGAGGTATTTTAATTATTGATTTATTAATTTATCGTTACCCCTCATAATCAATAGGTTTGATTAAAAATAATAACGAATTTCATTATTGGGAAATATGCTAATCATCGCAACCAATAAGATGGTTTAAACCATTTAGCAAAATAGATGTATTTTTATTATTGGATTTGATTAATTAAATTAATTGATTATTAACCATTGCGACTAATAGATTTAGGCGGAACGAATAATAAATTAAATCCTAATATCTCGGCCAAATGGCCAGTGGGATTGGGCAAACCCTAATGCATTGGTAGCAACCTCCTAGGGTTTTTATGGTTTTTATAATTAAAGTTGAATAAATTAAATTAATCGAATAATCGACATAATCGGGGGAAATAATAATCCTCAATAGTCATAACCCTAATCCTAATTAGATTATCCTAATCCTAATTAAATAAATCAGTTAAATTAATTAATTAACTTTCAACCTAAACAATTAATATAACAAAATAAATAATAAAATGAATATATATAAAGAAACCTGGCAGTACTCCAGTGTGGTGCGCCTCTTGACTCCATGATGCACCTTCAATTCTAATGCGTAGGATCTGGGCTAGTGGGGATCTTGTGGTGAGAAATTGAGGGTGCACCGTAGGGTCGTGGAGTGCAGGCGTATCGGATCTGCAAGAGAATCATTTTATGGAAAATAAAAGAAATAGAAGCAAGAGACAGGGATCGATCCCACGTCCTTGCCCTTGAACCTGATGCGCGCTCTTTTCCACCATGCCAAAGGGATCTCGCTATTAGCATAATAACTACAAACTAATATATACAAAACCTAATAATTTGAAATTCAAAACAAAACCTGCGCGCGCCCTATGCCTTCTTCTTCCTTGGTTCTGAGTTTTGTTACCTGCGATTTAGCTAAGGATTTGCTACGACTACGCTCGTAGCCAGTTCCTGCAAATATCAATATCGCTATACATGCCAAATAAACACCAACTAAGAGCCCGGAATAACTATATATAACCTTACAAACACAATAGCATCAATCTTTTAGCCTAATTTCATCGTTAACCCAAAGCCCCAATTTGAAGCTTTCAAACCCTAGTAATGGTAAACTTCGGTCCTGGTACTTAAACAACAATTAAATTACACAGGGAGCTTCGAAACAATGTCCAGAGCATGAATATACAATCAAACTACATTTATCTTGAGTAAATTAACGAAACCGATTCCAAATTAAATGTGCCAAACCGTGAATGTACGAGCGGTGATTCTGAACGCGTGACCCCTTGAAGATGATCCCTATGGCTTCAGTGAATATCCAGAAAGCTAATTCAAACCCTTAAAAGCCCTGAATTCCTATGCAGCTTCGAAATCGAATCTCCTTTTTTTCTTAGTTTTGGTGAGTTCGGTTTTGACTCCTTGAGGCCAGCAAAACAAACCCCCTTGCATTTGATGATGTTCAGGTATATATGGTGATTGAATTAGGTCAATATAATTGGACAAAATCTCTCTGAATCAAGATATTGGATTTGATTACAAATCACCTTCCAAACTTTCCAAAATTGGCTTATTTGATTCAATCTTTCTCCAATCTCTCTTTGCACGAATATTAGGACAATATTTGATATTTATGTGATTGAAATTGATTGGAAAATAAGGCCAAATCAAATCTCACATATTTTCTTCAATTATCTATATTTAAGTAGCATTTTAAATGAATAAAAATTCACTAAAAATATAATAAAAGTCAAATAATCGTGGGATTGAGTTTGGAGCTTCTTAATACTCTTATAAGCAAGTTTGGATCATAAAAGAATAGGCCCATTTGGAAAAAATCCAAGTTTAACCCTTATTTGCTTCACATTTTCCATCTAAAATCGACCAACTTTGACGAGGCATATCTCCCTCAATTTTTAAGATATGAGAGAGTTCTAGTACTTTTTGGAAACCTCAAGATGTCCTCTACAAGCCACTTTGGAACATATTTTTCATTTGGAGATTTTATCTCGATGGTATTCCCTTTGACAAAAACTGCTTTCGGTTGACCTTTGAAAAGGACCTATAATCTTTTGTACCATATCTCTCAAATGGTGCAATTCTGACCTTGGCTTGTGAGAGGCAAAGTTGTAGAGGATTCAATTTCCTTTAAAATAGGATTGGAGTGAGAAATTTCTGACACTCCATGTGGAAGTTATGGCCAGTCAAAGTTGAGTTGACTTTGTCCTATAAAAAACCCTAATTTGAACCTTTTGAATTTGTTCATTTCTGAGTTTTTATTAATGAATCATGATCAACCTTTGATCCAATGATGGATATAATCTCAAATACTTGATGTCGACCAAAAGTCTTGAAGTTTGATTGTACTTTGACCTTAGTTGACTTTTAGGTCAAACTGGTCGATTGTAGATCATATGAGCATTTGAATGAGCAATCCTCGGAATTGAAGCTTGACTTTTGACATGGAGATGCTTGGAGACATATGAGACACCTTGAGATCCATTTTAGGCTTTAAAGATTCAAACTCCTTTGATAAATGCGAACCCTAGTTTAAGAAGTCCTTGATTATGAGGAGCTTTGAATGATAGAACCCTGAGTGCTCTTGGACAATTGAGAAACCTTTGATTGAATATAAGATGGCAAATTTTGGGGTATGACAGTAATTAGTATGAAAAAATTATTTTTAATGGTACTGTAATATATGTAATATATGTATGGAAGAATGAATTATTTTCCTTTTTTTATTTCAGTACATTTTTATTTTATGGTGTAAACCGCAGCCCGTCGAACCGATCCTAACCGCATTGGTTTGGTTTGGTTTGGATGAATTTTTAAAAATTAACTTAACCAAATCGAACCGCATGCATTTTTATCTTGCGGTTAGGATGACTTTTATGAACAAAATCGAACCAAACCGCACCGTGAGCACCCCTAGTAAAAACACATATCTTTTGTCAATTTTCAGATCTTTTACAAAAATGCATACATGATAAAATGCACATGATTTTATTGGAATCTTTGAAAAATCTTGTTACCAGAACTATATTTATTCTCGGATTTTCAGAAAATTTGACAATTCATATTTCTTTCATTTTTTTTGGTAGTGAGGACCAGAGGACAAGACGACACGATTAATTCTAGACGAACTCACAAAGCTGATAGAGTAACTACTGAAAGCTCTTGTGCATTAATAATATATAAGGAGAGTAATCCTCATTTGTTCTTATAGGAGGAGGATTGAGCAATCATGCGCATCATGTACTCTCCAATGTAAATGAGGTAGAGTTGGATGAGGCAGAGATTTTGATGCAAAGTTCATTGTTGTTGTAGATGATGTAGAAATAACCGCTCAAGAGGATATAAATACTCAGGCTGAGGTTTAGGCTAGCTCAAAAGTGGAGGCTCGGACTGACATGTAGGTGACAACTCGAGCTTGCACAAAGGTGGAGGTTGCGACTAACACGAGGGGGGGTGACGACTCAGGCTGATACAGAATTGTCTGTACACACATATGAGGGCTTCCATGGAGGGACTAATGACCATACCTTGCTTATTGCGCATGTCAATCATGTGACATTTAGACTATGACATAAAGAGGTATAAACATTTTAGGCTTAATTGCAACTTTAGTCCCCCAATTTTGTCTTTTTCTTGATTTTGATCCCTCTATTTTATAAACCACTATTTTAGTCCCTTTTTTAAGTTTTCTGTGCAATTTTTGTCCCCCAATTTTGCTTTTTTCTTCAAAATTAGTCCCTATTTTTGTCTCTTTTTCAACAGAAAATTCAGAAGGGGGACCAAAATCGTGGTTTTAAAAATAAGAGGACCAAAATAAAAAAAAAGAAGATAAAATAGAAGGACCAAAATTGCAATTAAGCCAACATTTTATTTTAAGGTTTTAATACATTAGTGATTAATTGGAAATAACATTTGGTTTATATTCTAATTATTACATGACCGCGCCACATTAAATGTGCCTACCCATGGGGTGAAGTTGAAGAAATTCTCAGATATCCAAATGCTTGATGAGGTTAGACAAATTATAGTGAATGTCAGTCTGCTTTCGTTGGTGGATTGTTTGTTGACCATGCTCGACGTTTCACTATTGTCCGCATTTGTTGAGCGATGGCATAAGGAGGCATTCTCCTTTCATATTTCATTTGGCGAGATGACGATTATCATGAATGATGTCTCTTGCCTCTTCCATCTCCCTCTTGTAGGTAACTTCTTCATCGATCCTCTCGTTAACTAAATGCTTACTTGTATTATGGTTAAGCAGTACTACTTGAGAGTTACTAAGGTCATTATCATGAAGGAGTTCAGGTTTAACATGGGGTTTCACTTTTGTCTTTCATGGCTACGTGATGTGTTTGAAAACATGATTGCGTGATGATTGTTGAGAATTGTGTAATGATGATTGATTTGTTTTGGATGATGTGAATATGTGTATGATCTTAATTGATGAAGATAATGATGATTGATTTGTATTGAATGATGTTGATACATATACATGCTTTTGATGATGATGATGATGGTAAGAGTATGAGACGATGTTGTTCATTGGATCAAAGATGTAATAAGTATGTTATATGTGTGAATTCATTCATAAATCATCGACGAGGGTTGTATCCAGATGATGTGTTGGATCAGTGAAGGGCACAATTCCCATTGTGTGGAATTTGTGCCGGCAGGGCCGTGTCTTGACGATGCTGGATCGGTCGGTGGGTTAATCCCATTGATGATGATTGGTACCACATCCATTGTGTCAGTTCATTACATATGCATGATTTGTTGTGACTTGATTGATGAGTATGATGTGTTGTTTGAATGATGTATTCTGTTGGTGTTTGTGTAATTGATGGATGTTTTTCTGATAATCTGAATATGATGAAATTGAGTGAGTAATGGGGCTATGATGTGTTGTCGTTTATAATTCAATAACATTTGTTAATTTGAATGAGACTCACCCTAACTGTTGACATTTTCAGATTGAGGAGTAGCGGCTTGGTTTTTGGTGAGAATAACTGATATACTGGTCCATTAGTTCGAGTCGGTGTCATGCTCTGATATTGTAACACTTGGGAACGCTAGTTTAGAGTTCATGATTGACAACTCTATTTTATTGTTTTTGGTTTAATTTTTGGGATATAGTATCAATGATGCTGTGCTTATACGTATGATAAATTTCTGTTGTGTTAACATTAGATGTTTATGAATATGATAAATTATTCCTTAGTGAACGCATGACAATGACGTACAATAATTTGTTCTCGGTTGAATTGTGGCACCCTTGTTTCATGTTACTCTGAATTATTTTTAAATTGTCGCGGGGTTTAGAAGGGTGTTACAGTTGGTGGTAGTAAAAGAGGGGTATGAGTACTGAGCCCAATAAGAGAATAGAATTATATGTTTAAGCGGAATAAAAGAAAATTGGGGGAAAAGAATTAGAAGTGGCATTTGTGAAAGAAGAAAGGAACAAGAGAAGAGTTTTGGAGAGGAGAGGAGAAAGTTAAGGCATGAAGGGGGATAAATCCATTGGAGAAGAAGAAGCTTTTGCTAGGAATCACTAGGTAAGGGTGAGGTTCTTACTCTTTAAGGGTTGGCATGATGATGGGTATGGTAGATGTTAGATTTCATAATTGTATATCCATGAATGTATGAATGATGTGTGAATTCAATGCAATTGATAGAATAAATGTTTGTATGTGAACAATGGTATGATGTTGGTATTTGCATTGAAAAACTATGATTATTGGTGATTTTCGTATGGGAAAATATGAGTTTTTATGGTATTGAAGGGTTGAGGTTTGTAGCAGCAAAACAACCAGTTATTGGGTCTGCTACAGCAGGAACCAGTTCCCCAAATGAGGGAACCAAGTTCCCAGAGTTCCGGGAGCGAAAAATGTGATTTTTAGATATGGGAACAGGTTCCCAGTTTGGAGGAACCGGGTTCCACTGTACCGAATTGTTTCAAAACTTCAAAAAGCCATAACTTTTGACTTGGGCGTCCGTTTGACGCGCCGTTTGGACCGTTGAAAATCTAAAATAAATTTCTATCTTATAAAAATGAATTAAGAACCATTATACAATTATTTAATATAACTTATACTTGTTGTATGTGTTTGATTTGTATGAGTTGATAATGATATGGTATGCTGATGCAATTGGTTGTACGTATTCGATCCGTGCGAGCTGATAATGATGCCTTGTGATGAATTAACAAAATATATGCTCTTCTTAAGAAATAGAATTAATTGTGACATGATGTTACTTGACTTGTGTACTATGATGTGTGCTGTTATTATGATGAATTGATGATGTTACGATGATGTGTGTAATATGAAGTCTGTGATGAGGTATGAATAACACGATGAATTGATGTTTTTATGACAATGAAGTAATGACCTATATTGGCGTTTGTTGAAGGCTTATGCCTTGTGGTTGCATAATTGTTGCATTGTGGTTGTTTTATATGGTTATGATGTTGCATTGTCGAGTTGCGTAGCATAGTATATTTTTACGATAGCCTAAAAATGGCAAACCCGATTGTTGCACCCCAAAATTTGCCCATCTAATTTTATTTCTAATTGGCTTATGCATCTTATAATCTCATTCATTAGGTCATAAATAAAGTCATGCATTCATCAATAATCTAGCATGGGATCAAGGAATCAGACAAGCTAGGACTCATGTGATTTAAAGATTTTCACATTAAATGGGTTTCATTTAATTGGATGTTATTGAGCATGGATTAAAATTAGAGTTTGATTCTCCTCAATCAACAAAGGTTTTTCACCTTTAATATTTATCATGATCGAGAAAATTGTGTGGTTCTAGTCATAGCTTCTGAGCTAGGCAAACTTATTTCAAATCGCGTTTTGGTTCGTTTCTCAGATATGAAAGGCTTTTTTTGGTTCATAGTTCTTTGGTCGAGGTATAAATTATCTCTTTGGCTCTCATACGAAGGCTTAAGGCATCATGGTATAAAAGATTACCTATTAAATTCAGAAGACAAGATTAAGAGTTTTTACCTCACTTTTGGAGCTATCTTATGTCATCCATTCACATTTGCAAGGTTTGAAAGAAATATTTGGAATTTCAAATTAAAAAGAGAAAAGAGAAAGTGTTTATTTCACTTATTGAATTACAAGTTTTCAACATGGATTTCCAAGGCAGTAAGCTGTTACAAAAAGTATCCATTACATAGAGAATAAATAAGTTAAAATACTGCTGCCTCAGAACAGTAAAGAACCGAAAATCTTCATTGGATGGTGAATCTCTCATGTGTTCCCTTTAAACTTATATTGTCCCTGCACTTCAAAACCCGGAACCGATCCCATTCTTCTCAAACCAGCCACCAGCCTGTTGCATCAGCCCTATACACTACAAAACCGACAAAAAAATCTAACAGCTCAGATCTAAAGCTCCAAGACAGATGCATCTTCCAAGGTCCCTGTACCACATAAAGTCAAAATCACAATACAATTCCATTCAGAGTGCATACACATTCAAGGCAAGCTGTACAAAAGCATCATACATCCAAAAGCATAACAGGTTTACAACTTATTTTTGAAGTTAGTTAAAGCACTGATCAAAACCAAAATCCATTCACAACACAGCAGCATCAAAACACCATCATATTCAGCCCCCGCCAGCATCATATATATACTATCCACAGTCATTACAAAAAACCAGCATACATATGCACATTCCAGTTATGAATAATTTCACTAACCTAAGCTAACTTCCAACCAACCTCCAACTAACTTTCAGAAAATAAGTTACAAGTCTAACTAATCCACAACAGCCATAACAGAAAACCAACAGCATATAACTAACTCCTAACCATCACATAACCAACTTTTCAGTATATAACAGAACCAACCCTATAACTAACAGTTACAATCCCTAACAGAAATTCAACAACCTAGTATTAACCTCTAACTGAATTCATAACAAACTTTCAACATTCATAACAGAAAATCAGAAGTGAGTAACAGAAAGATCCAGAGGAACTAACCTTTTAGCCATTCAACTCTTCCCTTCACTTCTATAAATCCAAACCTTCATCTTCAAATCACCCTCTCCACCATTTTTTCTCTCGATTCATTCCATTCTTCACTTCTCTTCTCACTTTCAATCATCATCTTCATTTCCTCCACCACTTTTCATACACTTCATTCCACCATTTTTTGCTCTTCCCCATTTTCTTCATTCATCTTCTCCCATCTTCACTCTCCTTCAATAACCTCAATCTTCATCTCCTTCGTTCTTCATTTTCATCACTCTCTCTTCCTCTCACACAATTCATCTTCTTCATGATTACTCCTCCACCATAGAGTCCGCCACAAGAAAACCAGAAAGAACTCAACCAAAGTTCAGAAGAGAAAAATAAGAGAAAGTTCAAAGAAAAAGATTCACTCACCTTCATATTCCGAGCCGTCGATCTTCTGCAAGTTCATCAATCGTCATCACCGATTCAGATTCTTCAATCTTCAGCAACTCTCATAATCGCTAATCATCATCATCATCCTCATCTGCAACAACAACAATTTTCTCCATCAATATCAATCGATAAACGCACAGCAAAAACATACCAAAACTGAAAAGAAAAAGCGAAGAAGAAGTTCAGAGAAGAATCGAACGCAAGATCAAAAGATTGAAGAATTCATATCTGAAGAATTGAGGACTTATTCGACATCTTTTCGCGTTTATTTCATGACTCAAGCACACGCAATCTCCTCTCGGGCTTTCGCTTTTCATCATCAAGACCGTCGCAGGGTTTGCATTTTAGGCGATTAGAAGAGAGAATGAGAGGTGCGAGGAGGGGCGTTTGCTCCGTCTGATTTGTCTAGCGGCGGCGAGAGTCGATCGGAGGGAGTGAGAGGCGCCGTCGCCGTTCGCCGCTGAGAGAGAGTAGGACGAAGAGGTTAACGCGTTTGAGGATTCGGATCGGCGCATTGCAGGTAACCCTAATTCCCAAACTTCTTTCTTTTAAGTTTTATTTTTTATTTTTCTTAATTCATTTTCTTTTTTAAACTAAAATGGTACAATAAAAATCTGAACAATAATCAATCCTAGGCCATTCCTCTGATTGGGCCTTGCGCCCATTGCCACAGTTTTTTTTGCATAAGAGAAACTGTACCAAAAAAACCCCTCTGAGCCCATAACTCTCTTTTGGAAATCTGAATAAACAAAAAATAATAAGTTCTTGGACCTGTACCAGTGGGCCTACGCCCTGCTATTCACACCCATATAATTCACTGTTCACCCCCTGTCTCCTTCTTAATTAATTAACAATTTAGACTTTAATTAGATTTTTTGGTCATTTCTTTTACGTGATAAATGCTAATTTTCTTCCTATCATTTTTAGACTTTAATACCAATTTTTTGACATATAAAAATAATCAAAAAAAAAATATTAGTTTTTAGGCTATTTGTTTTTAGTCTTTTACTTGTAATTCAATTTCTCTCATAAAAATCAATATAAAAAAAAATAGTAGTATTTTTAATTCATTTTAGTACTATATGTTGACTTGTTACCATATGCTTGTATGCCAATTTTGCACCATTGCGTTACTCACTATTGACTTCTAATTGTGACTTTAATCTTCATGTTTCTTTTATTCCTAACCTTTAGGTAGAAACCATGATAACATTAGGTAGAAATCTCATTTCATATTAGGCTAGTTTTCACTTAGGCTAGTTTCTTTTCCTTTTTCAACCTTAAAACATCTAATAAATGCTTGAATTAAATCCCATAAAAAATACAAAGAAAATACTTAAAACACTAATAATCAAAATGAAAATTCTTAAAAAGGGAATGGAAGCTTGAACGTCCCTTGCTTTAGGGAACGTTCGAGTGCTTGGATCTCCCTTGCTTTAGGGAACCATTCGAGCGTAAGTTCCCAATTTCTAAAAAACACAAACCAAAGAGCAACTCGAGTCTCCCTTGCTTTAGGGTTCCCCTCGAAACGTTCAAAATCTCTTCTTCATCTCGCCTCCTAGGCATTCTTTAATCGGACACGTTATTTCCGCTCCATTCCCAGCTTAAGACTCCAGAGGTCGAGCAGCGGAGTGCGAATGTAACTTCGTCCACTAAAAAACACAAAAACAAACAAAAACTAAAGAGCCGAACTACGGCGCTCTGATTCCTGAAAAGGATACGTAGGCATTGGGTCGCGGGGCCTAAGCGAGCACAACTATTTATAAACCTTGTTTTCCCCGTGTTTCTTTTCTTTCATTTGCATGCATTCCCTTAGTAATTAAGCTATAGATTTATACACCCTTAGAATAGAACAAACATAAGTGGATCCTGTGGAGTACCACAGACGTGAGGGGTGCTAATACCTTTCCCTCGCGTAACCGACTTCTTACCCGATCTTTGGTCGCAAGACCTTTTCTTATCCTTATTCTAGGTTTTCTAATATTCCTTTCCCTTATGGGATAAATATATTGGTGGCGACTCTGTCTGATTTTCGCGAGCGTGCGACACCGATGGCCTAAAAATGGCAAACATGATGGCCTGAAAATGGCAAACACAATGTCCTGGATTGGAAAATTAAGATGACCTCAAGCCCATTGTGTGGATTGAGTGCAAACTACGATGAAGGCTTATGCCTTGTTGATGCCTCTATTAATTGGCAAAATGATGTGGGCTGATGCCCTGGGTACCACATGCATCTGCACAATTTCGGTTGCATTGCATTATTATGGTTATGGTATGATTGATAAATTATTTGTTGTTAATGATTAATGATGTGTTGTTAAATTATGAACAATGCTAATGTTGTATGAAGTGGTGAAATTATGTATGATCTATATCTCCTGTATTATTTATCATGCATTCCTTTATATTGAAAGATATCTCACCCCTTCTATTTGAATGTTACCCCTATGTCGGTAACATGCAGGTAATCAGGAATGAAAGCTAGTTACCTTCAAGTAGATCGAGTCGGGATTATCGCTTTGATACGTAACATTCAGGGGGATGAACGTTATTATTTGCTAATTGTTTCTTTATTGAGATTTTGATTGTTTATTGAAGTACGTTTACAACTTGAAGTTGATTTTGTTGAATTAAAATGTCATGATATTCCTAAGATTGAATATGTTGAATTCCGCTGCGTAATTGAAAGTTGTTTCTTTTGAAGACTGTATCGTTTTGGTTGGTACATCCGCTTATACGTGTTATGTATCTATTATGATTATGAGCAATTGTTTTTGTATTATGAAGAAAATGTGACATCCTAGTTTCAAAGAATTATTTTAAATAAATATTTTTATACTCTGATTTTATGAATATTATGTGGGATAAATCGGGGTGTTACACATACTGCCTGTGGTGGATGATAATAGATTTTACTAGTTTGTTTATTTTTTGATACTGCTGACA
Organism: Vicia villosa; assembly: GCF_029867415.1. Lineage (NCBI taxonomy): Eukaryota > Viridiplantae > Streptophyta > Magnoliopsida > Fabales > Fabaceae > Vicia > Vicia villosa. Next base: position 80,201,851 of record NC_081186.1, on the reverse strand, counting down.
TTATTTGTATATTATTGACATCTTATATTATCTTAACATTTTATTAGAAGAAAATAACATTATATTACTTAACACGAACATTGCTTAATATAACTTATCACGAAAATAATATAAACAAAATTTTAACAATACTAGATGATTCAGGACGTTTCAACATCTGAATAATATCGTCGACAAATCTGTCAATTGTTACATCCACCTCAATCAAAGCATTTGTTTCATATCAATGATATGTGCTCCACATGACTTTTAAGTCTTCATTTGTATTCAACTCAAACTTACTGAATCTAATCTTTCATTCATTATCGATTGATGGTGAACGATACTCAATCTTAACCACCTTTCTTTTATCGGTATGTTGCACAAATTATTTAGTTCGTATTTCACAACATTAAGAGGAGTGTCATTTGTCAGTCTAAAACCAACTAGAGTTTTCACGTCGTTGAAGTACATATACGAGAGACCAATATTGAGACATTCAATGGTGTTTTTTAACAACATATCAAACATATTTATACAATTTTAGAATTATTATGGACCAAACAAAATTGTCGATGCAATCAAAAACCTATAAAAGTATCAGCGAAATCTCAATTGATTAAAACTAACACTACCGAATTATCTAGTGTCAAGGGAAGAATCCAATAATTATTGGAGGACTTTAAAAAAACTAATATCCTCAGAATTTTTCTTAAGAAAACTTATAAATTAACACTATCGAATTTTAAGGATTATAGAAAAATTCTGATAATCTTTGTCACTAACGAAAAATAATGGTAAATTTCGACACACATTGATGTTTTTTAGAACACCAATAAAGATACCCGATTTTTTATGTGCACACCGCAATTTTTATTAGACAACTGAATTTTTAACAAGAATATTTTTGAAATTATGAAAAATTGGAGGTGTCAAGTTTAAATAATTTAAGGGTAACAAGACAAATTCTCATAGTTGTTCACATTTCCATTAGTTATTGGGCCGGCCCAACTGGATTATTATTTATAAACCCTAATCTAATTTTTTCCCTCCCTCACAATTCATTTCCCGCTTTCTGTAAAAACCCTAAAACCCCTTTTTCAGACTGATTTGAACTGAGAAGAGAACACAGAGAAGCGAAATGGGACAGAAGCAGAAGCAGGTTTTGGAACCGAGTCCCGATAACGAAACCTCCAAGCGACGCCGTGTTGCATTTACCGGCATCGGTGAGTTTTTGGGGAAATCTTTTATCTTTTTAATTTTTTTTTTTTATTTTTCAATCTGCTGCAACTTATACAAATTTTTCATTTTCTTTAGGTTACGAAGATGTTGGAGTTGAAGCTAAAGACTGCATCAGAATCTTTCTTGGTATGATAAAAATTTGAAATTTTCATGTTTCTTTAGTGAAGTTTTTTGGTGTCATTATGAAAAATGTTGTCACTTTTGATATGATTTTGCAATTGGCATGCATTTTAGTGGGTTTGTTATTATTATTATTATTGTACAGTTTCTAGCAAGGAAGAGTTCGAGGATCCGGAAAGTTTTGTCATCCATCCGGTCGATTTGAATAGCTATTTTGATAATGATGGGAAGATTTTTGGTTATGAGGGTTTGAAGGTGGTTTTCATTTTTAATAATAAATAGGAAATTATTTTTTTGTATATATTTGTCTATGAAGTGTGATTTTACATGGTGTATGGTGTATTTATGTTCAGTTTGTTTGGACTTATTTTGCAGATTAACATCTGGATTAGCAGCATATCGTTCTACGCGTATGCTGATATTGTGTTCGAGAGTATGTCTGATGTAGGTTCTGAATTTGTTTACTTTTACAACTAATTAAAAATGTTTATATTCTCCATTTATAAATATTTGTGGCTTTTGACATTTCATTTGAATGTGTTGTTTGATTGTTTAAGCGAGGTAAAGGGGTCACAGATCTTCATGAAGCTCTTCAGGTGTGCACTGATATCTACAATTTAAACAATTGTTATGTTGAGTACATTTAGCATAATACCCTTTATTTTGGTTTTTATTTTGTGCAGTCGATTTTTGCTGAGACTCTTGTTAAAAGCAAGGATGAGTTTCTTCAAAAATATTTGACAGACAGCAATTTTGTTAGGTATGAAGACTTTGCTGCTTTTTCTAATGTAATAATAATACCTTTACTTAGTTTTTAAATATTATATAAATTCTTGATGGTTATTTTATTTGGTTTGCAGAACAAATATCTCGAACGGGGAGGTTTTGAAGCAGAAAGCTTTCAAGCAGCCTGATTCGGATGCTTCTAATGTTGAGGTTATAATTTACATTTAGGGTGCACTTTTATTAAAAGATAGGGTTGCTAGTGTGAAGGTCTGGTATAAAACCTTTTTAAAAATCCTTATTCTCATACATGTTGGTTCACAAATTTTGCTATGTATTGACCAACCATCTGATTGAAATGCTATTTCAAAACACGTGAAGAGAAATAGAGTGGTATAATAGATCTCATCATAATGTGTACTGTTCTCTATTGGCTATCTGTTTTCTGTAGGCATATATATGACTGTCATGTAGTGCTGCTATTATAATTTATAAATACTATTTTTCTTAAGAAAAGCCTGCTATATTCGACGACATTTCCATGGCTGCTAATTTTTACTCAACCCTATTTTCATTAGTAGATTATGCCAGACCGATTTTGGTTAAGCAAACATTACATATATGAGTAGGCTGGTATCCATTTGTTTGTGACAAGTTATCAATTTTTTCAAAATCTTCAGCTGTTAAATACACGATATTGTTGAATCGTCAAGTAAACTTGTATATGGTGTTTAGTGTTCAAATTTAAATATAACTTATATAATTAACTTAAGTTTGAACATTCCTTTACGGAAAATATCTGGCTAAAGAAATTTCTTTTTAAGAAATTAAGTTTAAAAGTTTGTCTTTGTTAACCTCCTTTGAACTTCCCTTGAATGTATTTTCTCTGCATATGCATATTTTAAGAATATCATTTTGATGTATGTATCCTGGATCCCAGGTTGTTCGTTTGGTGGCAGGCAACATGCCTACTGGACAACTTTACTGTCATATTATACCCCTTGTTCTTCTCCTCGTTGATGGTAATTTTTACTTATTTCGCAACTCTGTACCCCTGTTTTATGCAATGTTTAGATTGCATGCAGCTGTAGTTTTTCTTTTAAACTCTTCATGTCATATAGGTAGCAGTCCCATTGATGTCACTGATCCACAATGGGAGTTGTATGTCATGGTTCAGAAGACAACTGATCAGCAGGGAGAGCTCCGATGTTTGCTGCTTGGATTTACTGCTGTTTATCGCTTTTATCACTATCGTGGTAACTCCCGATTGCGGCTGGGTCAGGTCTGTTATATACAGGATATTCATTAATAGCTGATTTGCTCACAAAATCGTTTTTAACTTTTGACTTGTATCACACTCTATTAGAATACTCTAGTCTTATTTTTATGTTGATGGCAGATTCTGGTATTGCCTCCGTATCAGCACAAGGGTTATGGTCGTTTCCTTATTGAAGTGCTAAATGATGTTGCCATATCTGAAAATGTTTATGACCTCACTGTAGAAGAGCCGTTAGATAACTTCCAACATGTTCGCTCTTGTATTGACACACAACGCCTACTCTGTTTTGAGCCAATCCAGCCTTTAGTTTCCAAGGCTGTTTCATTTCTAAAGGGTGGAAGACTATCGAAGAAAACACATTCACCTCGACTTACGCCACCTCCCAGTGATGTTGAGGAGGTAAGGAAAATTTTGAAAATTACCAAGACACAGTTTCTCAAGTGCTGGGAGGTTTTGATCTACATTGGCCTCAATCCTACTAACAAGTACATGGATAACTTTGTCAGTGTTATTTCTGAACGTGTAAAGTATGACATTCTGGGTAAAGATTCTGGAACTTCTGGGAAGCAACTTATAGAAATACCTTGTGATGTCAATCCAGAGGCGTCATTTGTCATGTTCAAATCAGGGGCTGGTGAAGATATTATTACTGCGCAGATGGATGACAATCAGACAAACCAAGAAGAGCAACTCCAGAAGTTAGTTCAGGATAGGGTGAAAGAAATTCAGTTGATTGCCAAAAAGGTTACCTCACATCTTGAGAGTTCAGAGGTGGCTGATAAATAAAATTGTCTTTCATCACTAAAACCATTTGCAGTTAGTTGTACAATCACATTAATTGATATCTTGTCGCCCATTTCTAACATTGGCTAAGAGCAAACTAAGAGGACTCCTTGGAGTCACAGTCAGCACCTTATTTTGGTTCTTATGTTATAGGCTGTACTTGTAAGTTTTGCATCATAATCTCCGAATTATTTTTGCATCATAAGCCTAAACCATTTGATGTAGCAAGCCTTGAGCTGTGATAATTGAGATTAATGTGCATTGCAAGATTTTGTAGCATCAATTATCGGTATGAGTAAAATCTTGGTTGTTATATTTTTCATACAACAATGATGTATTTTTACTTTTAAAGTCTTTGTGGAAATGTATGTCTAACTAACATTTTCGTTTGGAAAATCTGTGGCCACCTCATTTTTCTAAAACATCTTCAAAAGTGTATTTTCGAATAGAACAAAAACTCATACATAGACACAAAAATGTTGTTTTTTCTGGGATACCTATGAATGGGAAAAGTGCCTTCCTTTCGTTTGTCATGAGATGAGGTGGGCTCCAAAAGGTGATGCACTAAGAAAATCCTGCCCCACTTCTTCCTATTGTGCTGAAAAAGTTATAATATAGACAAATATATGTAAGGTAAGGTCTAATAAGGAGAGGTTTCGGTTCCTGTCATGTGATATCAATGTTTGGAGCGATGCACAAGCATTATTTGCACAACTGTGCCACTACAATATATGGGAAATTATTGTTGCAAATCATTTTCCTTACATTAACGTTTGTTACACTTGTTTGGTAGTGACTTAATTTGTTTTATTACAAACCAAATATGTAAAAAAAATATACAAGAGAAGAGATAAGTTAACCAACAACAATGGATCAAATGCTGCCATAATGTTTTATAAATGACCATGTTCCTAGTCGATGCCCAATCATAATGTTTTACAAATGACCATGTTCCTAGTCGATTGACCATGTTCCTAGTCGATGCCCTATGTTCACAAAGTAGTCGATTTCTATTCATATAGTTCGAATATAGGTAATCTTAATCTTTTTTTAAAGGTTTTTTCCAAAATTTCTCGTCATGCGTATTTTCCAAATCAATGAAAATTCAATTCCATTATTATTAGTCCATCTGACACTGCTATATTACAAGTAGTAGATAAATTATTTTCATGGTCGACCTCCCAAACACAATCAAATAAATTCTAAGTAATTTTAGTCTCTTTTCTTAGTTTTTGTTCCATCACTCTTTTTCATAACTTTATGGTATAATTCATAAGTTTAACTTCTTATAATTTACACAATTTAATATATTCCCCTTATTCTTATAGATTGAGACAAAAATGCTTCTTCTTCATTCGTAACATTTAGTTTGACTTCGTAATTTTGTGAGAGGTTGGTGTCACAATTCCTCTATCTCTAACAATTTTCACAGTTCAATTGGTATAAATTGCTAAAAAGTTAAGTTCTTGTTTCACCACTCACATCTTTCTTAGTCTCTTTTTAGTCCAAACCAAATAGTCTTTCATAAATGTCTCAAATCCATGATTTGGGGACATTCACTAATTTTATAGAAATCAGACAAGCAGAGTCTCTTTCACTCCTTGCAAGCAGACTTTCTCTCATTATTGCATTTTTGGTGAGTACAAGTTTCTTATGCATTTTACAAGTTTTGACATTTTTATACCTAAACCTTTTCTTAAAACATTCTCTTTTCACTCTAGTTTTATTTTGAACAATTTCATTTCACCATTACGATTTTTTTACTTTTATATCCAAAACCTCTTGAATTTTTTAAAGTGTCTTTAACTACTTTTCTAATCTCTTAAATAATCTTGTTTCACATTATTTTTCCTTACTTGTGGTTGTGCTCGTCCGAATCCGCTATTTCTTTATAATTTAATTAAATATTCCCAATAAATCTATCACAATTTCCACACAAAATTCAGTTCAAGCTAACGGATAAAACTTGAAGATAAAAGTGATTAGTATTTAGTACTTTGTTATACTATGTTATCCACTATCTCAATTATTTCTTTTTAGTGGTTGGAAAGTATCCAATTTTTGTTGTGTTATGGGAGACCTTAGTCACATGGTCTGGTCATTAGAAATAGGAAAAAGTAGCTCATAAATATTTGGCAACAAGTTTCTTTCACACCTAAAATCACCCCATAAAACAAATTGTACCGCCTGAAAATATTACTTCCAGAGCCATATATGAATTTTTAGAAACGTGAAGGATAAAGAAAGTTTTGGAAAATATTTGTCATGATTAAAGTAAGATAAAAATATAATTTTTATTTATTTTACCATGACTAAATTGTGGTTAACTTATACTAAATCTTTGAAAATTTAAGACAACAGTGTTATGTGTATGATTGTTAATGTATGACAAGTGAAGACTTCCTGTACACTAATTGCCTAAAGACGTGTGCTTGAAGGGAAGCATACATCATTCTAACATACAATTTAAATAGGTTTGGCCAAAGTTTTTAGTCCCTTGTGAATTAAAATTTTCATTTTGGTCTCATTACATACTTTACACTACTTTATTTAATGGTATTAGGTGTGAATTTGACTGAAGGGACCAAGTGGTGGAACATTTCTGACGTGTAGAATCAAAATGCAACTTTAAACATATTATAGACCAAGATGAAACATAAAATAAACCCAATGAGGAAAAATTTAACTAAGCCATTAAAATATGGAATAGAGATGTGATCACAACTTGATCAAACCAAGGCACTTTAATTTTGTTAGTCTAATAGTCCTTAATTAAGCAAATTATAGGTTATAAAAAGAGGGTAGGAGATCTCAGGATTTTGAATCCTGATACCTGTGAGTAGCAACATGTAAAAAAAACATATTCATGAATTAAATAATGCCCAATAAATTTAAATATAAATAATTGGTTTCTTGCTAGTGAGTTGCAAAGACTTGAGAGAAACAACTACAATAGATAATTTATTTCTCTACATAACTTTAAAATTACACAACTATTGCACAGAAGATCAAACTTATGCCCTTTACAACGATTATGACCTTTCAACATTGTAATGGCATCACTCATTCTAATCCAAAAACTGACTTGTACACTATCGGGAGAAAGATAAGCAATGGGATGAAGAAAAAATGAAGTGAACAGAACAGACAAACATATTTCAGACTCAATAAGTTACTAGTTGGGATGAAGAAAAAATGAAGTGAACAGAACAGACAAACATATTTCAGACTCTATAAGTTACTAGTTGCTACCTCCATACCACATGCTGAGCAAACATTGACCGGCCTCACATGACAATCTCGGGTTTCAGAATATTTGTCTTAATCTCCTTGTGGGGCAAAACAACACCTCCGTTGCTGTAAATCTCATCACAAACATGAACATCTTCTCCAAGGATAGTCATATTCTCGACTCGAGCCCATTGACCAACGGTGGAATGCCACCCAATAATACTGCTGGAAATGCAAGCATGCTTCTTAATCCGGACTCCTCGCATTACTGTGCAGCGTGAGAGCCTCACGCCCGATTCAACAATGCAGCCGGGACCAATAGCGACATCAGGTCCAATGAGACATCCCTCGCCAATTTTTGCTGTTTCATCAACAATGACATTCCCCACAATGTTAGAGCCAATGGCCAGCTTAGAAGAAGACTTCTTCCTCAATGACTCAAGGTAAAGCCTCAAGCCAGTAATATAGTCCCTCGGTTGTCCGATGTCCATCCAGAATCCAGGAAGGACCATTGCATATAGCTTTTTCTCTGCAGCAATCTTTGGAAAAATTTCTTTTTCTATAGAAGTGGGCCTCAGTTCAATTCGATCCAAAACAGATGGATTCAATAGGTAAATTCCAGCATTGATTTTGTTGCCAACAAACAACTTCGGTTTTTCAACAAATTTCTCAACCTGTCCTGTGGTCTCCTCCGTTACAACAACACCATATTTCGATGGCTCGTCAACCTACAAAAGTTAATGAAAAACAATATGATTAGATGCTCTAACTAGTATACTATATACAGTAACAAATTTACAATAGTTGTGTTAACTTTTGTTACCTTTGTAACCATAATGGAAGCCTCCCCTCCATGGGATTTGTGAAATTCAATCATTTCTTTAAGTGGGTAATCACTGATAACATCACTGTTGAGAACAAAAAATGGCTCTCCAGATTCATCTATCAGCTTATCCCTAGCAAGAGCCAGGGGCCCCGCAGTTCCTAGTGGTTCAGTTTCTTGTGAACAACTAATCTTAATGCCTAGTTTTGCTTCAAAATCCTTCAAGAAATTCAACATAACCTGAAGTAGGAAGTATCACCATTGTCAAAATAAAGAAACTTGAGCCACACAAAAAATCTCATGAAGCATTGATTAAAACGATGTTTTAAACAGAGGCACGATCCTTTTTACCTCTGGTTGGTAATTGATGGCCAGTACCACTTCAGTAACTCCAGCGGCCTTAAGAGCCTCTATCTGAAAAGCAATCCAGATAAAAAATTAAGAAAATAAACCAGTTAAATAGTTTATTATGCCATATTGAGGGAAGTAGAAATAAAATATGCGCATATATACACGCAGCATGCCCATGCAAGCACAAACAATTAAGTGGTTATCCTAATGTATAAAACCGAGGAGTTATAAAAAATTTGACGCGTCCCTGTCATGTAGAAAGAAAGGCATCATATGCTGCATTAAGAAAGCATATCCCTAATGTATATTGTAAAACATAACATGCTTAAAACTTGTAAGAAAAGAAAGTTTAGAATAGCTTTACCTGATGCAAAATCATGGGTTTGTTAGCAAAATCGACAAGAGGCTTAGGGAAACTGAGTGTCAATGGCCTCAACCTAGTTCCAAACCCCCCAACCAGAATCAATGCCTTCATTGTGATAAGCCCTTTGTTTTCCTGTGAGTTTAAAATTAGAAGCAGATCAGTATAATCCAACAGAGAATGCGATCTGAAATATGAGCTGATAGATTCCACCGAGTCCTATATATATTGAAGCCAGGATAGAAAGAACGACTTTCACTGAATGAATAAGCAAACAGCTGGCAAGTTGATCATGAAGAGATGGGTGTTCTATTGAGCATGACACGGATCAATTTACGTTTCACCTCATGAATACAAACTTTAGCTAAACATGAGAAACAAAAACAAAATCCAGCTAATCAGCCACAACTTTTCAATGAGAATGACAAAAGAGAATTGAATTCTGACGCAGGTTGCACCATAAATGGTGTCAAACAAATGCGTCAATTAAGGTGCACAGTAAGATAAATAACCGGTGTTCTACAAGCAATTTAAAGTATATATGCATCCATTTCCTTCTTTCAAAATGAAGAAATATTTCATATATCTTCTTTATTTAAAAACTTGTTTCAGAATCCTTTAAGTAAAGCACATTGCTTCGAGTCAGTTTGAATAAATTTCTCCACAAACTTGCAGGGAAAGAAATATTAAAAGAATCTTATAATAAATACAACTATTTAACCAATGCCTTCTCCTATAAGTTGAAATTAACATGTGAACCTCAATTTTTCCCAAGCTTTCTCATTTAACTTGTAACCACTTATACACACTAGAAACCACAGTTTTCTTTTCAATTGAGAAAATTCCATAAACTATAAGCTAATCCAAACAGAATCTCTAAGAGAATCAATTAAAACTTCTGGAAAAAGTACAAATTGATCATATACATATGTTCTATGAAGCACAGACACCTGTAATAGTTAAAAAATAAATAAACTAAACGTAATCACAAACAAGTGTCTGAATGACACTGACAAATCTTTTTTTCAGAGGTGTCGGTGCTACTGAGCATAAGTTTATTTTTTTCATTACATAAGTAGCAGCTTCGTTCATAATTTTTAGTAGAAAATACAAATCCATCAACATTAAAGTAAGAAATTACTGTAAAGGTAAATAAATCAATAAACATAAAGCAATAAAAAAACAGAGACTTCAGCAACACAACACCGAATCAGATCTAATGAAAATCGAAGTTAGATCACAATTCTACAAAATCAAAAATCAAAAATTCGTCAACTTAAGCATTGTGATTACGTAATCCGAATTCGGTAATGATTAACACAGAGAGAAAACAATAATTAAGCGGGAAAGTGTGTAAAACGAAGCAAAACGGAAATTGCATAATGAGAATCATGAGAATTACTTCGATAGCAGATGAGTGAGATCGGGGTGAGAATTGAAAATCAAGATTCAGAAGTGAGTTGAAGTTAAACCCCGACCCGGACCGAGTCAACACGGCGAGTCGGAATTTGGAACTAGAAGAAGAAGAAGAAGAAGAATTAGATTGAGAAGAAAATCCCTCAATTTGGTCTGATGGATCGTCGTCTTTTTATATGCAACAACACACACGCGCCAACCATTTTACTAACTGCTTTTTCTTATTTATTTATTTATCCATTCATTATAAAAGAGATTAATTTTTTTTACTTATCCTCGAAAAGTGTAATAATTTGTTAATCATTCTTCCTGTCAATTTATTATACTATAATATTTATAAATATTTATATCATGTAATTTATATTAAATAAATATATATCGAAAAATTAATCTATGAAAAATATATATTTCGACATTTATATTTTTCAAATATTAATATAATATATTAAATATAAGAAATTTGATCGATTGCGTGTGTAATATTATTTTATATTATTTGTGTATTATTTCTAAGTTCTTTACTTTAATAATTTAAATAATAGATATAATTAATGCAATTTTTTTTTACAATCAGTCAATTCAAATGGGTTACTTTAAAAAAAAAATTAACAAAGTTAAAATAAAAATCAAACATTTTAAGTAAATTATAAATTGAGGATACAAAATATCTTTAAACTAATAGTGCATATCAATTAAATTCTACTTTAATGTATATAAATCAAGTTTATGTTTGCTTTTATTTTAAAGAAGTCAAAAAGAAATTATAAATATAGAAATGATTTTTATATATTTAATTCTTCTTAAAATATAATTGATTTTATGTTTAAAATTAGAAACTAGTATTTTAATTTTAAAATTAATTTTTAAAAAAAATTATGTTCGACTTACTTTTACATAAATATGTTTAAATATAAATTACTTTACATTAACATTTAGTCAAAATAAATTTTATGTAATTAATATATTTAAAAATAATTTATGTTATCACAAAATTAACACATATTAAAATTACACACACACAAAATTAACACATATTAAAATTTGTAATTAATATATTTAATATATATACCAGAAGTGTAGTTCAGCAGAAGCAGGATCGGAATTTTAAGTATTTTAATGGAATTAGGTAGATAAAAGACAGAGCATATATAAAAACTTTGTTATATAATTAAAATTGTGTGTCTACAAAAGAAAAAAAGTCGCTTTATATAGGGATAAAAAAGCTTACTATTTAAGCCGATAAGAGCTACCTATGATTGCCGGTTACAACAAACAAAGATGAATTATTAATGCCGGCTACACATTGGGCCCCATCGTCACAATAATAATTCACAATAAAAAAAACTTTCTTACAAAAATCAGAAAATATTCTTTCACTATTTCAAGAAAAGATGCTTGCATGGGCCAAGAAAAGATGCTTGCATGGACCTTCTTCCAAGATAAGATTCTTTCTTATCTTTGCTTTTGTCTTTTGCATCGTTTTTTCTCATAAGATAGGATTCCTATCTTTTCAAATTATTTATTATTTTTGAAATGGTAGACAAGATAAGATTCTCTCTTGTCTTTTCTTTTTGTCTTGAGATTCTTTATTATCTCTTGGCTTTGTCTTTTGCTTTCTGAGCCATAGATTGAATCATTGCATCCTAAAAATCTTCAGCAGTAGGGTCCTCTGCTTGGGCTTCTCCTGCTAAACAATCAAAGTTGTTGGAATCTATTGATCCCATAGAAGATCTAGTCTTCATAGATAAATTTTCATCTTTTGATGTTTTAGTTGGAAAAGTGGAGAAGAATTGATTCTTCATATAATCCAAAGTTCTAACCATAATTTCTTCTTCCGTTTCATTTGGATATTTTCTCTGGAAGAAGTTCTTCAAATTTCCTATAGACATTTGTTGGGAGCTTTGCTCTTTGACTTTATTATTTTGATCTTCAGCTATAACTGCTTGAATCATAATAATTTTATTCTGGATTTCTTCATAACTCATCTTGTTCCACCATTTATAGAAGAATTTTTTTCTGAAATGGGAATGTTGAATTTATCTTGAGATATGGTGATAGACCATCTCCATATCCAAGGAATCTAAAATTCGGCAAAGAAAAAAAATGGACATTGTCTTGTGATTAAATTATCAGATAAAATATTTATGATAAGTGGACTATTATCACACCAGGGATTGTACAAATCAAGTAATTCTTTGGGTGAAATTTCCAAAGACGGACCAAATTTAGTCCACCATTCGTAAAACCAATTTGGTACGGGTCTATTAATCATTTCAGGATTAATAGAGAACAAGAATGTTTATTCTTAGGATTTTGATAATAAAAAGCTTGAGTAAAAGCTTGGACATAGTCCCAATAATTAAAGTAGATATACTTTCCTTCAGCAATTCTTATTGCTTTTTTTACCATTTGGGTTGAGACCCCATTCTCTTGGTAACAAGATTTTATTAATATGGCATTTACTGAAGTTTATAAAACTTTCAAGATTATTGTTTTGGTAGTGGTGAGTAATTGTTACCGATTCGGTAACAGTCAAAAGAATTTCTAGGTGAGGCCTAGATTTTCCATGAAGATCTGAATATCCTCGTGATTCAAGGTATCTCGTTTTGATAGACCATCCATCATTTGGATATATCTTAATATCTTCTTCATCAACATACATGATTTTTTTAGTTACTGGATTTTCAAAATAATTCAGTTGTTCTTGAGATGGGTTATTAACCGCAACTTTCTTGTATGATGTATTTTTATTAGAGGAGGAAGCAATATCTTCCTTTTTTGATGAAGATGCAGGTAATTGTTGCATTTTTCTCCCATGAGAACAAGAGTTATATTTACCTACTTAGTTTTACCTAAGGAGTTAATCGTCCACAACATCCTTAGCCAGCCATATTTATGGATTCTGATGATGATAATCATCAAAATAATTTGATTAAACATAAAGAACTTATGGAATATCAAAATAATTAGGATAAACTTAATAAATAGACAATTCCATCAGTACCTTCAAATCAAATTTATAAATTTGCAAAATAGATATATTATCTCGTTTTGCTGTAAAAAGTTTAGAACAAACTATTCAAATTTCTGAAAGTACTCAGACAATCAAACTTTTAACGAAAAAGGATTTACTTCCTTTTAAAAATTATAATTATATCCATGTTGGTTTAATACAAGTTGCTGTTAAACCTTTGACTTTGCTAGGATTAAATACTAGAATCCTGGGATATATCAGGGATGGTAGATGTAAAGATTTTAAACAATCTTTAGCTGCTTTAATTGAAACGAGTCTGTGTTATGGACCAGTTTATTTTGATGTCTCTCCCAATATAATCTTATCCATGTCTGATAAAAATTTATTAGACGCTCTCCAATTAACTATTCATACTAATGGTTACAATTTCAAACCTGGTAGTGAAATTATGGCTATATGTTATAGGGTTTATTACAAAGTCCTTACCACTTTAAATCCTAAAGCTAAACAAATATCGTTTCCTGGAACTACTACTTTAGTTCAAACAAATCAGCTAACCTCTAATGTTGCAACTAATAGGTTGCTTAAATGGGATGAAATTAATTTTCCAGAAACCTGAAACCTTCTTCAGGCCATTGAACCGGAACCTATCCTTAATAAGGATGTTGATCAAATAATCCAATCTAGTGAAGGAGATCTAGAGATAAATTTTAGCTCTAAAAGAATTATTAGAATACCTAGATCTATGTCTGGAAGACATTCTGTGAATTCTATAAATGAATTTTACTCTACTCCTAGTCAATTGGCTAGACCCTCAACTTCTCAATTAAGAGAAGAAATAGAAGTCGTTGAAAATATAAGACTTAGCGAAAACAAAATTCCCCATGGTATATATCAAAAACCAAATCCTCCTAGAGTAGAATCACCTACTCCCTCAAATATGGACTTCCCGTTATAATTTAGATTATTCTCCAGGTAGTAATCTAAGAAACCTTGTCAATGACGAGTTTCAGCATGCGAGATACACCCAATTTAGAGAATAGTTTTTTAAAACATTTTCGGCTCCTGTGTTAGCAAGTTTTAAAGATGAGTACTATACTCAAATGTCTATGAACCAAAATTTTATTCCCTTTGTCAAATGGTTCATTAGTTACTATATAAGTAAACAAAAAGAAAAATTGGTTTTCATAAAACAAGACGAACTGTTAGTCCTACAAAAGCCTTGGGAAAGTATCCAAGGAGAAAAAATGGAATCTCCTTTTCCCCCAGAACAAACAATAAGTTTGGGTTCTCATACTGAAGCTACACCTTATCTTACCGAATCAATAAACATAAAGCAAAAAAAAAAAACAGAGACTTCAGCAACACAACACCGAATCAGATCTAATGAAAATCGAAGTTAGATCACAATTCTACAAAATCAAAAATAAAAAATTCGTCAACTCAAGCATTGTGATTACGTAATCTGAATTCGGTAATGATTAACACAGAGAGAAAACAATAATTAAGCGGGAAAGTGTGCAAAACGAAGGAAAACGGAAATTGCATAATGAGAATCATGAGAATTACTTCGATAGCAGATGAGTTAGATCGCGGTGAGAATTGAAAATCAAGATTCAGAAATGAGTTGAAGTTAAACCCCAACCCGACCGAGTCAACACGGCGAGTCGGAATTTGAAACTAGAAGAAGAAGAAGAATTAGAATTAGAATTAGATTGAGAAGAAAATCCCTCAATTTAATCTGATGGATCGTCGTCTTTTTATATGCAACAACACACACGGGCCAACCATTTTACTAACAACCTTTTCTTTTTTATCCATTCGTTAAAGAGATTAATTTTTTTTATCCTCTAAAAGTGTAATAATTTGTTAATCATTCTTCATGTCAATTTACAAATATATATATATATATATATATATATATATATATATATATATATATATATATATATATATATATATATATATATATATATATATATATATTGTTATGTTGTTATTATTAAAATTCTTAAAATATTTTTATAAATATTTATATCAAATAATTTATTTTATTATACATGTGTAAAAATTTACACCAAAAATCAACTAATTTGAAATATGTATTTTGATAAATCACACTTTTATTTTTAAAATATGAGTTTAAAGATAGTGCACTGTCAGTGTAAAACAGTTTTACACATACAACCAATCAAAATACTTTAATTTGTCATGTAATTTCAATTTTTTAAATTTAAAAATAGGATTAATTCTGATGCATGTCTCTTATTGGTTGACAGTGTAAAAATAATTTACACTCTCAGTGCATTTTCTCTTTACCCTTAAAATATTTATATGACATAGTAAATATATGAATTTTGATCGATTAGATATGTAATATTATTTTAGATCATTTGTATACTACTTCTTAAATTCTTTTACTTCAATAATTTAAATATTATGCATAATTAATGCAAAAAAATTTACATAATCAATCAACTTAAATTATTCAAATTTGTTACTTTAAACAAAAATTAACAAAATTAAAATAAAAATCAAACATTTTAAATAAATTAGCAATTATGATAAATTGAGGATATAAAATATCTTTAAACTAATATTTATATCAATTAAATTCTACTTTAATATAAATAAATCAAGTTTATGTTTGATTTTATTTTAAAGAAGTCAAAAAGAAATTCTAAATGTAGAAATGATTTTAATATATTTAGTTCTTTTTAAAATATATTATATTTTATTTTTAAAATTAGAAACTGAATTTTAGTTTTATATTTATTTTTATAAAAAATTATGTTCTACTCACTTTTACATAAATATATTTAAATATAAATTACTTAACATTAACTTTTAGTCAAAATAAATTTTATATAATTAATATATTTAAAAATATTATCACAAAATTAACACATATTAAAATTATATATATATATATATATATATATATATATATATATATATATATATATATATATATATATATATATATATATATATATATATATATATATATATATATACCAGAAGTGTAACTCAGCGGAAGTAGGATCAGAAATTTATGTATTTTTGAGGAATTGGGTAGATAGAAGACATAGTATATATAAAAACTTTGTTATATTATTAAAATTACGTGCTTACAAAAGAAAAGAAATTCCCTTTATATAGGGATACAAAGGCTTACTATTTAAGCCGGTAAGAGCTACCTATGATAGCCGGTTACAACAAACAAAGATGAATTATTAATGTCGGGTACACATTGGGCCCCATCGTCACAATAATAATTCACAATAAAACAAACTTTCTTACAAAAAGCAGAAAATATTCTTTCACTATTCCAAGAAAAGATGCTTGCATGGGCCTTCTTCCAAGATAAGATTCTTTCTTATCTTTGCTTTTGTCTTTGGCATCGTTTTCTCTTAAGATAGGATTCCTATCTTTTCAAATTATTTATTGTTTTTGAAATGGTAGACAAGATAAGATTCTCTCTTGTCTTTACTATTTGTCTTGAGATTCTTTATTATCTCTTGGCTTTGTCTTTTTCTTTCTGAGCCATAGATTGAACCATTGCATCCCAAAAATCTTCAGCAGTAGGGTCCTCTGCTTGGGCTTCTCCTGCTAAACAATCAAAGTTGTTGGAATCCATTGATGGATGGTCTATCAAAACGAGATACCTCGAATCACGAGGATTTCTAGGTGAGGCCTAGATTGACAAGGTTTCTTAAATTACTACCTCGAGAATAATCTAACATTATAAAGGGAAGTCCATATCTGAGGGAGTAGGTGATTCTACTCTAGGAGGATTTGGTTTTTGATATATACCATGGGGATTTTTGTTTTCTCTAAGTCTTATATTTTCAACGACTTCTATTTCTTCTCTTAATTGAGAAGTTGAGGGTCTAGCCAATTGACTAGGAGCAGAGTAAAATTCATTTATAGAATTCACATAATGTCTTCCAGACATAGATCTAGGTATTTTAATAATTCTTTTAGAGCTAAAATATATCTCTAGATCTCCTTAACTAGATTGAATTATTTGATCAACATCTTTATTAAGGATAGGTTCTGGTTCAATGGCCTAAGGGAGGTTCCAGGTTTCTGGAAAATTAATTTCATCCCATTTAAGCAACCTATTAGTTGCAACATTAGAGGTTAGCAGATTTGTTTGAACTAAAGTAGTAGTTTCAGGAAACGATATTTGTTTAGCTTTAGGGTTTAAAGTGGTAAGGACTTTGTAATAAACCCTATAACATATAGCCATAATTTCACTACCAGGTTTGAAATTGTAACCATTAGTATGAATAGTTAATTGGAGAGCCATATAAACTTCAGTAAATGCCATATTAATAAAATCTTGTTACCAAGAGAATGGGGTCTCAACCCAAATGGTGAAAAAGCAATAAGAATTGCTGAAGGAAAGTATATCTACTTTAATTTTTGGGACTATGTCCAAGATTTTACTCAAGATTTTTACTATCAAAATCCTAAGAATAAGCATTCTTGGTTTTTCTCTATTAATCCAGAAATGATTAATAGACCCGTACCAAATTGGTTTTACGAATGGTGGACTAAATTTGGTCCGTCTTTGGAAATTTTACCCAAAGAATTACTTGATTTGTACAATCCCTAGTGTGATAATAGTCCACTTATCATAAATATTTTATCTGATAATTTAATCACAGGACAATGTCCATTTTTGTTCTTTGCCAAATTTCAGATTCCTTGGATATGGAGATGGTCTATCATGATATCTCAAGATAAATTCAACATTCCTATTTTAGAAAGGAATTTCTTCTATAAATGGTGGAACAAGATGAGTTATGAAGAAATCCAGAATAAAATTATTCTGATTCAAGCAGCTATAACTGAAGATCAAAATAATAAAGTCAAAGAGCAAAGCTCCCAACAAATGTCTATGGGAAATTTGAAGAACTTCTTCCAGAGAAAATATCCAAATGAAACGCAAGAAGATATTATGGTTAGAACTTTGGATTATATGAAGAATCAATTCTTCTCCACTTTTCCAACTAAAACATCAAAAGATAAAAATTCATCTAAGAAGACTAGCTCTTCTATGGGATCAATGGATTCCAACTACTTTGATTATTTAGCAAGAGAAGCTCAAGCAAAGGACCCTACCGCTGAACATTTTTGGGATGCAATGATTCAATCTATGGCTCAGAAAGAAAAAGACAAAGCCAAGAGATAATAAAGAATCTCAAGACAAAGAGAAAAGACAAGAGAGAACTTTATCTTGTCTACTGTCATACTCCAAAATTTTTCCTCCTGGTTTTATTTCTACTATGTTTTATATTTCTATTAGGACATTAACATAAATTTGCATTTATGCAAAAAAAATCCAAAAATTCATGCATGTGTTTAATTTTACGCATTTTTATTCCACTGCACGATTTAATAGCTTTAATTTTTATTTCACTAAAAAAAAAATTTTAAAAAAACAAAGTATGCCTGCACCCTCCTGTGCGTTGGATTGAGGATGATGATGATCTGGTGGCTGGAAACGTGAGGGTGCATCCTGTTTGCATGGACCGAGAAGTACCGAATCTATCTGATTCAAATTCCAAACGCGCGCGTGAACGGGCCACTAGGGAAGCGCCACGTGATCGTCTTCTTTGCCAGTCCGTCGTGTTAGCCCTGTTGGACTTTTACCTACGGACGCCATCCGTCGCTATTGCTCCTGCAGCCAAAACAAACACGAAGCACACACAAAAACGCTATACAGTACCATGGATCGATCGAGTTCATCATCCTGAACACGATAGAGGCATTATCGTGACCTAATTTTGGCTATTTCACTGATCCCTAATTCGAAGCTACTAAACCTAAAAATGGTGAATCACGATTTAAACGTGTAACGATTCAATTAAGCGCCCAAAATTAATCAGCATAGCATCACAAACAATTATATGCAAAAAGAACATGTCTATGCTTCATGAATTATGCTAATCCGATCAAAAAAATTCAAGAAGAAGAATGGCTTACAGTTACCAATTCCGATCGTGCTAGTGCTTGCTTTGGGTCTGAATAGCTTCAGTGATCTTCCCTGAACGTATGGGAGTCCTTGAATCTCTCTGCAACTTCTTGTAATACCAAAATCGAATTTGATTTTTCCTCCACTTTTTGCACTCGGTTATGGGGGTTTTTACTGCAGAAAATTCTCCCCTAATGCTCTGTTCTCGTTTATTACTTATAGGAGAATGATTTAGGGTTGTAATCTTGGCCAGAATCTCTTTGAATCTTTGTTTTCAATTCTTGGAAAATTTGATTGAAATTTTGGAAAATATGTTTCTAATTTAGGCCTATATTTGATTTAATCATACCAATCTTGCTTTCCACGAATTTGCACTGATTATGTGATATATTTGATGATGAAAATAGATTCAAATCACACCTCTTGCCAAAGATTTGATTTTCTTTTGATTTATGTCATTTTAAATCTTTTTAATTAAAATAAAAAATCACAATAAATCAAATAAACCATATATTTTCGTGGCAGTAAGATCTTGGGCTCTTGGATACTTGGAGATCAAGATTGAGTCAAAACAACTTGGGCCCATTTGCAAAAAGTCAAGTTCTTTCACATTTTTCCCTCCAAAATATGTCCAACTTTAAGAAGGTCTATCTCTCTCAATTTTTGAGGTATGGAAGTGTTCTAGGACTTTTTAGGAACCTTAGAGAGTCCTCTGACCAGTGTCTTTGGTCTCATATCAAAATTATTTTCCATGCTCATTTTATGACCTTTTGAAAAAAGTGTCTTTTTGTTGACTTTTGAAAAGGACCTATAATGTTTTGGTCCATATCTCTCAAATGAAGCATTTTTAGACTTGGTATATGAGACATAATTTTGTAGAGAATCAAATTTCCTTCAAAATGAGCTTTGGATGGAAAAATTTGGATGTTCCATGTGAGAGTTATGGCTGGTCAAAGTTCAGTTGACTTTTCCTATACATAACCCTAATTTAGAAACTTTTTGATTTGTTGATTTTTGATCTTTCCTTGATGAACCATGATCAATTCTTGATCAAATGGTGAATGATACTTCAATATGAGGGTCTTGACAAAAAATAAGGAGTTTTGACTTCACTTTGACCACAGTTGACTTTTAGGTTAACTTAGTCGACTGTTGACTTTCTGAATATTTGAGTGATCAATCTTTTAAGCTGAGACTTGATACTTGTCATAGAGGTAATGTAGGATACTTTGAGCCATATGGGATGCCTTGGAGCCATTGATTCATTGATTTTCCTTTGGGTAAACCAAACCCTAATTTCAGAGCCTTACATCGGCGAGTGTGTCTAGGAGCTTTGTGTATTGATTTGAATTTGAGTAAGATAAATAATATGGGCAAATTTTGGGGTATGACATCTACCATTTCAAAAACAATAAATAATTTGAAAAGATAGGAATCCTATCTTAAGAGAAAAAACGATGCTAAAGACAAAAGAAAAGATAAGAAATAATCTTATCTTGGAAGAAGGTCCATGCAAGCATCTTTTCTTGGCCCATGCAAGCATCTTTCCATGGCCCACACAAGCATCTTTTCTTGGAATAGTGAAAGAATATTTTCTGCTTTTTGTAAGAAAGTTTGTTTTATTGTGAGTTATTATTGTGACGATGGGGCCCAATGTGTACCCGACATTAATAATTCATCTTTGTTTGTTGTAACCGGCTATCATAGGTAGCTCTTACCGGCTTAAATAGTAAGCCTTTGTATCCCTATATAAAGGGATTTTATTTTCTTTTGTAAGCACGCAATTTTAATAATATAACAAAGTTTATATATATATATATATATATATATATATATATATATATATATATATATACTCTGTCTTCTATATACCCAATTCCTCAAAAAATACTTAAATTTCCGATCCAGCTTCCGCTGAGTTACACTTCTGGTATCATCACCTGGTTACAAAACTAAGGTATATTTCTTAAACAACTATTTGTCTATGACAATTAGTGGCTAAATTTTTTGTTGTGGGAGATTAGAGAACTTAGAAGAAACTAAGTATGTAGGTGCTTCTCTTGATATTAGTATATTTATATCATGGCAACAAATTATAAGAGTTTTTTCAAATCTAAAGATGTTTTTTAGTGTTTTCTTATATTCAACGTTTTTCCCAGGGAAGGGAGTGTTAAGATGATTTTAAAAAAGAAATTTTTTGCTGAAAAACATTAGACATCTTTGATTTAGGAGATATCCTTCTATTCCTTAGGGTTGATAGTTAAACAATATTTTTGTTTGCAAAGATGACTTATCAGTTGTTTCCAAGATATATTTGTACTGATAACAAGAGTTATATTTACCTACTTTGTTTTACCTAAGGTATCTAATCATCCACAACATCCTTAGCCAGCCATATTTATGGATTCTGATGATGATAATCATCAAAATAATTTGATTAAACATGAAGAACTTATGGAATATCCAAAAAATTTGGATAAACTTAATAAATGGACAATTCCATCCGTACCTTCAAATCAAATTTATAAATTTGGCAAAATAGATATATTATCTCGTTTTGCTGTAAAAAGTTTAGAACAAACTATTCAAATTTCTGAAAGTATTCAGTCAATCAAACTTTTTAAAAAAAGGATTTACTTCCTTTAAAAAATTATAATTATATCCATGTTGGTTCAATCTATGGCTCAGAAAGCAAAAGCAAAAGACAAAGCCAAGAGATAATAAAGAATCTCAAGACAAAGAGAAAAGACAAGAGAGAATTTTATCTTGTCTACCATTTCAAAAACAATAAATAATTTGAAAAGATAGGAATCCTATCTTAAGAGAAAAAACGATGCCAAAGACAAAAGAAAAGATAAGAAATAATCTTATCTTGGAAGAAGGCCCATGCAAGCATCTTTTCTTAGTCCATGCAAGCATCTTTTCATGCCCCACGCAAGCATCTTTTCTTGGAATAGTGAAAGAATATTTTTTACTTTTTGTAAGAAAGTTTGTTTTATTGTGAGTTATTATTGTGACGATGGGGCCCAATATGTACCCGACATTAATAAATCATCTTTGTTTTTTATAACCGGCTATCATAGGTAGCTCTTACCGGCTTAAATAGTAAGCCTTTTATCCCTATATAAAAGGAATTTCTTTTCTTTTGTAAGCACGCAATTTTAATAATATAACAAAGTTTATATATATATATATATATATATATATATATATATATATATATATATATATATATATATATATATATATATATATATATATATATATATATATATATATATACTCTGTCTTCTATCTACCCATTTCCTCAAAAATACTTAAATTTCCAATCTTGCTTCCGCTGAGTTACACTTATGGTATCATCACCTGGTTAGGAAACTAAGGTATATTTCTTAAACAACTATTTGTTTAAGACAATTAGTGGCTAATTTTTTTGTTGTGGGAGATTAGAGAACTTAGAAGAAACTAAGTATGTAGGTGCTTCTCTTGATATTAGTATATTTATATCATGGCAACAAATTATAAGGATTTTTCAAAACTAAAGATGTTTTTTAGTGTTTTCTTATATTCATCGTTTTTCCCAGGGAAGGGAGTGTTAAGATGATTTTAAAAAAGAAAATTTTACTGAAAAACATTGGACATCTTTGATTTAGGAGATATCCTTATATCCCTTAGGGTTGATAGTTAGACAATATTTTTGTTTGCAAATATGACTTATCAGTTGTTTCTAAGATATATTTGTACTGAGAACAAGAGTTATATTTACCTACTTTGTTTTACCTAAGGTAGCTAATTGTCCACAACATCCTTAGCCAGCCATATTTATGGATTCTGATGATGATAATCATCAGAATAATTTGATTAAACATGAAGAACTTATGGAATATCCAAAAAAATTGGATAAACTTAATAAATGGACAATTCCATCTGTACCTTCAAATCAAATTTATAAATTTGGCAAAAGACATATTATCTCGTTTCGCTGTAAAAAGTTTAGAACAAACTATTCAAATTTCTGAAAGTACTCAGTCAATCAAACTTTAAAAAAAAAGGACTTACTTCCTTTAAAAAATTATAATTATATCCATGTTGGTTCAATCTATGGCTCAGAAAGCAAAAGCAAAATACAAAGCCAAGAGATAATAAAGAATCTCAAGACAAAGAGAAAAGACAAGAGAGAATTTTATCTTGTCTACCATTTCAAAAACAATAAATAATTTGAAAAGATAGGAATCCTATCTTAAGAGAAAAAACGATGCCAAAGACGAAAGAAAAGATAAGAAATAATCTTATCTTGGAAGAAGGCCCATGCAAGCATCTTTTCTTGGCCCATGAAAGCATCTTTTCATGGCCCACACAAGCATCTTTTCTTGGAATAGTGAAAGAATATTTTCTTCTTTTTGTAAGAAAGTTTGTTTTATTGTGAGTTATTATTGTGACGATGGGGCCCAATATGTACCTGACATTGATAATTCATCTTTGTTTGTTGTAACCGGCTATCATAGGTAGCTCTTACCGGCTTAAATAGTAAGCCTTTGTATCCCTATATAAAAGGAATTTCTTTTGTTTTGTAAGCACGCAATTTTAATAATATAACAAAGTTTATATATATATATATATATATATATATATATATATATATATATATATATATATATATATATACACTCTGTCTTCAATCTACCCAATTCCTTAAAAATACTTAAATTTCCAATCTTGCTTCCGCTGAGTTACACTTCTGGTATCATCACCTGGTTACGAAACTAAGGTATATTTCTTAAACAACTATTTGTCTATGACAATTAGTGGCTAAATTTTTTGTTGTGGGAGATTAGAGAACTTAGAAGAAACTAAGTATGTAGGTGCTTCTCTTGATATAAGTATATTTCTATCATGGCAACAAATTATAAGGGTTTTTTCAAAACTAAAGATGTTTTTTAGTGTTTTCTTATATTCATCGTTTATCCCAGGGAAGGGAGTGTTAAGATGATTTTGAAAAAGAAAATTTTTGTTGAAAAATATTGGACATCTTTGATTTAGGAGATATCCTTCTATCCCTTAGGGTTGATAGTTAAACAATGTTTTTGTTTGCAAAGATGACTTATCAGTTGTTGCCAAGATATATTTGTACTGAGAACAAGAGTTATATTTACCTACTTAATTTTACCTAAGGAAGCTAATCGTCCACAACATCCTTAGCCAGCCATATTTATGGATTCTGATGATGATAATCATCAGAATAATTTGATTAAACATGAAGAACTTATGCAATATCCAAAAAATTTGGATGAACTTAATAAATGGACAATTCCATCAGTACCTTCAAATCAAATTTATAAATTTGGCAAAATAGATATATTATCTCGTTTTGCTGTAAAAATTTAGAACAAACTATTCAAATTTATGAAAGTACTCAGACAATCAAACATTTAACGAAAAAGGATTTACTTCCTTTTAAAAATTATAATTATATCCCTGTTGGTTCAATCTATGGCTCAGAATGCAAAAGACAAATCCAAGAGATAATAAAAAATCTCAAGACAAAGAGAAAAGACAAGAGAGAATTTTATCTTGTCCACCATTTCAAAAACAATAAATAATTTGAAAAGATAGGAATCCTACCAAAGAGAAACAATAAGAAATAATCTTATCTTGGAAAAAGGCCCATGCAAGCATCTTTTCTTGGTCCAAGCAAGCATCTTTTCTTGGCCCACGCAAGCATCTTTTCTTGGAATAGTGAAAGAATATTTTCTGCTTTTTGTAAGAAAGTTTATTTTATTGTGAGTTATTATTGTGACGGTGGGGCCCAATGTGTACCCGACATTAATAATTCATCTTTGTTTGTTGTAAACGGCTATCATAGGTAGCTCTTACCGGCTTAAATAGTAAGCCTTTGTATCCCTATATAAAGGAAATTTCTTTTCTTTTGTAAGCACGCAATTTTAATAATATAACAAAGTTTATATATACACTCTGTCTTCTATCTACCCAATTCCTCAAAAATACTTAAATTTCTGATCCTGCTTCCGCTGAGTTACACTTATGGTATCATCACCTGGTTACGAAACTAAGGTATATTTCTTAAACAACTATTTGTCTATGACAATTAGTGGCTAAATTTTTTGTTGTGGGGGATTAGAGAACTTAGAAGAAACTAAGTATGTAGGTGTTTCTCTTGATATTAGTATATTTATATCATGGCAACAAATTATAACGGATTTTTCAAAAGTAAAGATGTTTTTTAGTGTTTTCTTATATTCATCGTTTTTCCCAGGGAAGGGAGTGTTAAGATGATTTTAAAAAAGAAATTTTTTGCTGAAAAACATTGGACATCTTTGATTTAGGAGATATCCTTCTATCCCTTAGGGTTGATAGTTAAACAATGTTTTTGTTTGCAAAGATGACTTATCAGTTGTTGTCAAGATATATTTGTACTGAGAACAAGAGTTATATTTACCTACTTAGTTTTACCTAAGGTAGCTAATCGTCCACAACATCTTTAGCCAGCCATATTTATGGATTCTGATGATGATAATCATCAAAATAATTTGATTAAACATGAAGAACTTATGGAATATCCAAAAACTTTGGATAAACATAATAAATGGACAATTCCATCAGTACCTTCAAATCAAATTTATAAATTTGGCAAAATAGATATATTATCTTGTTTTGCTGTAAAAAGTTTAGAACAAACTATTCAAATTTCAGAAAGTACTCAGACAATCAAACTTTTAACGAAAAAGGATTTACTTCCTTTTAAAATTATAATTATATCCATGTTGGTTCAATCTATGGCTCAGAAAGCAAAAGACAAAGCCAAGAGATAATAAAGAATCTCAAGACAAAGAGAAAAGACAAGAGAGAATTTTATCTTGTCTACCATTTCAAAAACAATAAATAATTTGAAAAGATAGGAATCCTAACTTAAGAGAAAAAACGATGGGAATGACAAAAGAAAAGATAAGAGATAATCTTATCTTGGAAGAAGGCCCATGCAAGCATCTTTTCTTGGCCCATGCAAGCATCTTTTCATGGCCCAGGCATGCATCTTTTCTTGGAATAATGAAAGAATATTTTCTGCTTTTTGTAAGAAAGTTTGTTTTATTGTGAGTTATTCTTGTGAAGATGGGGCCCAATGTGTACCCGACATTAATAATTCATCTTTGTTTGTTGTAACCGGCTATCATAGGTAGCTCTTACCGGCTTAAATAGTAAGCCTTTGTATCCCTATATAAAGGGAATTTCTTTTCTTTTGTAAGCACGCAATTTTAATAATATAACAAAGTTTATATATATATATATATATATATATATATATATATATATATATATATATATATATATATATATATATATATATATATATACTCTGTCTTCTATCTATCCAATTCCTCAAAAATACTTAAATTTCCGATCCTGCTTCCGTTGAGTTACACATCTGGTATCATCACCTGGTTACGAAACTAAGGTATATTTCTTAAACAACTATTTGTTTATGACAATTAGTGGCTAAATTTTTTGTTGTGGGAGATTAGAGAACTTAGAAGAAACTAAGTATGTAGGTGCTTCTCTTGATATTAGTATATTTATATCATGGCAACAAATTATAAGGATTTTTTCAAAACTAAAGATGTTTTTTAGTGTTTTCTTATATTCATCGTTTTTCCCAGGGAAGAGAGTGTTAAGATGATTTTAAAAAAGAAAATTTTTGCTGAAAAACATTGGACATCTTTGATTTAGGTGATATCCTTCTATCCCTTATGGTTGATAGTTAAACAATATTTTTGTTAGCAAAGATGACTTATCAGTTGTTTCCAAGATATATTTGTACTGAGAAGAAGAGTTATATTTACCTACTTTGTTTTACCTAAGGTAGCTAATCGTCCACAACATCCTTAGCCAGCCATATCTATGGATTCTGATGATGATAATCATCAAAATAATTTGATTAAACATGAAGAACTTATGGAATATCCAAAAAATTTGGATAAACTTAATAAATGGACAATTCCATCCGTACCTTCAAATCAAATTTATAAATTTGGCAAAAGATATATTATCTCGTTTCGCTGTAAAAAGTTTAGAACAAACTATTCAAATTTCTGAAAGTACTCAGTCAATCAAACTTTTAAAAAAAAGGACTTACTTCCTTTAAAAAATTATAATTATATCCGAGTTGGTTCAATCTATGGCTCAGAAAGCAAAAGCAAAAAACAAAGCCAAGAGATAATAAAGAATTTCAAGACAAAGAGAAAAGACAAGAGAGAATTTATCTTGTCTACCATTTCAAAAACAATAAATAATTTGAAAAGATAGGAATCCTATCTTAAGAGAAAAAACGATGCCAAAGACAAAAGAAAAGATAAGATATAATCTTATCTTGGAAGAAGGCCCATGCAAGCATCTTTTCTTGGCCCATGCAAGCATCTTTTCATGGCCCACGCAAGCATCTTTTCTTGGAATAGTGAAAGAATATTTTCTTCTTTTTGTAAGAAAGTTTGTTTTATTGTGAGTTATTATTGTGACGATGGGGCCCAATATGTACCTGACATTAATAATTCATCTTTGTTTGTTGTAACCGGCTATCATAGGTAACTCTTACCGGCTTAAATAGTAAGCCTTTGTATCCCTATATAAAAGGAATTTCTTTTCTTTTGTAAGCACGCAATTTTAATAATATAACAAAGTTTATATATATATATATATATATATATATATATATATATATATATATATATATATATATATATATATATATATATATATATATATATATATATATATATATATATATATATATATATATACTCTGTCTTCTATCTATCCAATTCCTCAAAAAAACTTAAATTTCTGATCCTACTTCCGCTGAGTTACACTTCTGGTATCAGCACCTGATTACGAAACTAAGGTATATTTCTTAAACAACTATTTGTTTATGACAATTAGTGGCTAAATTTTTTGTTGTGGGAGATTAGAGAACTTAGAAGAAACTAAGTATGTAGGTGCTTCTCTTGATATTGGTATATTTATATCATGGCAACAAATTATAAGGATTTTTTCAAAACTAAAGATGTTTTTTAGTGTTTTCTTATATTCATCGTTTTTCCCAGGGAAGGGAGTGTTAAGATGATTTTAAAAAAGAAAATGTTTGCTAAAAAACATTGGACATCTTTGATTTAGGAGATATCATTCTATCCCTTACGGTTGATAGTTAAGCAATGTTTTTGTTTGCAAAGATGACTTATCAGTTGTTGCCAAGATATATTTGTACTGAGAACAAGAGTTATATTTACCTACTTAGTTTTACCTAAGGTAGCTAATCGTCCACAACATCCTTAGTCAGCCATATTTATGGATTCTGATGATGATAATCATCAAAATAATTTGATTAAACATGAAGAACTTATGGAATATCCAAAAAGTTTGGATAAACTTAATAAATGGACAGTTCCATCAGTACCTTCAAATCAAATTTATAAATTTGGCAAAATAGATATATTATCTTGTTTTGCTGTAAAAAGTTTAGAACAAACTATTCAAATTTCTGAAAGTACTCAGACAATCAAACTTTTAACGACAAAGTCAAGAGATAATAAAGAATCTCAAGACAAAGAGAAAAGACAAGAGAGAATTTTATCTTGTCTACCATTTCAAAAATAATAAATAATTTGAAAAGATAGGAATCCTATCTTAAGAGAAAAAACGATGCCAAAGACAAAAGAAAAGATAAGAGATAATCTTATCTTGAAAGAAGGCCTATGCAAGCATCTTTTCTTTACCCATGCAAGCATCTTTTTATGGCTCACGCAAGCATCTTTTCTTGGAATAGTGAAATAATATTTTCTGCTTTTTGTAAGAAAGTTTGTTTTATTGTGAGTTATTATTGTGACGATGGGGCCCAATGTGTATTCGACATTAATAATTCATTTTTGTTTGTTGTAACCGGCTATCATAGGTAGCTCTTACCGGCTTAAATAGTAAGCCTTTGTATCCCTATATAAAGGGAATCTCTTTTCTTTTGTAAGCACGCAATTTTAATAATATAACAAAGTTTATATATATGTTCTGTCATTTATATATCCAATTCCATTAAAATACTTAAAATTCCGATTCTGCTTCCGCTGAACTACACTTATATATATATATATATATATATATATATATATATATATATATATATATATATATATATATATATATATATATATATATATATATATAATTTAAAATTCTTTAAATTTTCAAAATTTCGAGTTAATCACAATTAAACTATAATAAAATAAATAAAATTTTAATTTGACACGATTTGACCGTGATACAAATTTTAGAAAATTTTATTTAATTATGTTTTAACTATGTTAATTTTTAAATCTCGTATGTATGGTATGGTAGCATGTTTTGTCGCTCTGAAAGACGACACTAATAATAATAATTTGTATATGAAACAGAATTTTCTTTTTTATATTTATTTAAACCATATGATATATATTATAAATTATTATTTTATATTTTCAATTTAATTTTCAAAAGTAAATAAAGAAATTATTTTCCTATTTTATGGTGGTTTCTAAGACATACATTTAATTTAAAAGTGTTTTAAATAATAAAGAAGTTTGACATACAAATATTATATTTGGGTATATTCCTTTCTCAAATAAAGAATATTTCAATTAAGAATACCAATTGTATTAAAAATATTGAATAACTTTTTTATAGATAAAAAATTGTACAACTTTAGAAAATAGAGATTTATTTATTTATTCATTATGAGTGGATTTTGACATGAATGAATTTGGTAATATTCAAATAAGAATGAATCTGTGGGCAAAGAGTTTTCCCTTATATTACGGTGTCGGTGATGCTTCCTACGTTGTTTCGGATTGTGGCCACTTCTTGTGTTTGTTACACATAGCACATGTCATGTCACAAAAAGTGTATCTTCTTTGCCACTCGCTTGCGTGAACAAGAATAGCAGTAGTACAATACAGTTGTGCTCGAAATTTCCTTTTCCTTTTTTTCTTTTCTTGTTTAGTTTATTTATACATAGTTTTGGGATTATGGTGTAAAGTACATGTCAAAGGAAATTGTTTTATTTTGTTTTGTTTGTTAAAGTAGGACACAAGATCATAGATGATGATACTCATGCAAATAGGAAAGTTATTCAAATGGTATATCCCATTGAGTTTCCAATAAAATGACAAATTAATAGAAGTCCATATTGCCTTCCTAGCTTTAGCATTTCATGGATTTTGATTTTAATTTTGTTTAGTTTTGCTTTCCATTGTAAAAAAAAAAATTCACTACACAAATTTATTTTAATAATAACATTTACAAGACTTTTTTATTCAATGAGAACTATAAGACATGGAATTCAATTCTTATTTCGAGAGTCGGCTAGTTAAATAGACTGTTATGATATAAGCTAAACTTAAAAAGTGTCAAAGGTTTTGGCCCATTAGCCTGTCATCTCGTAAAGATGACGAACGAACTCTCTATGCTTACATGTCTAAAGAGTTAGATTAAGACATTACTATTTTCACATATCACAAACTCTAAAGAGATTTTTGCCTTCGGATATCGAGACAGGGTCTCTACTATTGTACTCACTATACAGTTGACACTCATTATGGGGTCTGATAAAATTAACCTAAGTCTCAATTTCAATCTGGAAGATGCTACAATGGGTCTGATAAAATAAATAACACAGGATTTTTAACCCAGTTCAGTGCAACGTCACTTACGTCTGGGGAGCTTCCAACCCAAGAAAGAAAAACCACTCTCAGTAGTATTACTACAATTAGTCTTAGATGAAAAAACCTTGTTTAATGCCTCTCTACCTAATACTACTCGTGCCTTTCTATTTATGACTCCCTCTAAATATGAGAATATTTCTCACTTTCTCTTAATCACTAACCCTAGTGATCAATATATAAAACACATCAATGATTGTTGAATTACAACTCAACTAACTTAACCAACCTCTATTCCTTAGATTTGGAACTCTGGCGCTATAAAGGTGCACAAATAACAACAAGAACAAAGACTCAATTAACAAATCCTAACACACTAGATCTTGAACTCTTGCTCTCTTCTTTCTTTGTTGGGAATGAGTCTTCTCATATAGCAAACCATTTGGTGGGCTTTTCTCCAATAGGATACAAATTTGAAATTAACCAAATTTGATTTAGATGCAGGTTTGATTTTCTTTTCAAAATATTCACCTAGAGATTTAATTTGATCATGAACAATATTTTTAGAAAATCTTACTAAATAACATATTGCTAAAAGATGCATTAACAAATCTCCTTGGAAACAAACAAAATCACACTCAGATTTACTCATGAATCTTGGCTTATAAATTGAGGTCAGATGCTGCACATATGCTGGAACATATTGTCCCCCATGATGCCTATTCATAATTTTACATCTTGTTGCTCATGTTATTTTACCTAAAATAGCCAATCAAAGGAATAAAATAAGAAATATACTTGGGACCTAGCACATGCACCTTAATTAGGTAAAACTGATATTCAAATATCAAATTCATATATACATGTTCTACAATTCAGGTTGTTACATTTACAAATCTATAAGAAACGTTATAAAAAGGGAGAAAGATGTGGCTAATCTCTGAACGAGACAATTTTCCCATCTTAAATTGTCTAACTCGATCGTACTTGCTCCTTTGAAATGTGCAAAGGAGAGAAAAAATGATCCACTTGAAATAACACATTCTCAAAAGAGTCAGAGATAGATGAAGGGCTGGCGTTAAACACTTTATCCAATTATTGAGCCAAAGAGACAATTTCAAGGCACAAATTCTCGAGATCTCCTTGAGAGATTGAAAAGAGATGTATTTGTAGCGGATAGTGAAGCCTGAACAGAAGCTAGAGCTTTATCTTTCTTTGTCACTTCTCTCTCTATTAACTTTACATGATCAACTAAAAAGACCAAGGAAGTTGAAAAACTAAAGGCATAAACCATCTCGATAGGAGAAATATATGACTTATTTACTTCTTCCAGGTACGCATCACGATGAAATGTCAAAATCACAAACACTATCCTACAATTGTTACCTCTTCTTACAAAGCTGACCAACCATAAGTACGTCCAACCGACCAGCTCCACCAATGGCCAAAATTGTTGGGGCTAGTCGGGTGTAAAACGCCAAGGTCGACAATTCCTCATCAAGAGCCTCATTAGTCAGTATGGTGAGGTAAGATAAATCTTCTTCAGAAGTAAGCGCCCAATGCTCCCTTAGAGTATGAGGTATTGGTTAAACCAAGAAAATATGAGCTGGAATTCTTGGAGTGTGCGATACTCTTCATGTATCTCAAAGAATCTCAACTTCAGGGTTGGGCACCAGGGTAATTCTTCCTCGAGACTGTGGTAAATCCAACTGATAGGACCTAGTTAATTTCTTCCTCACTCTAACCAGAATAGAAATGATGGTTGGTTTCTGAACGTTTAAAGGGTCAACAATCACTAGGACAACTCGAGCTCCCATCTTCATTTGTTAAATTACTTCTTCACACTTCATTGAGTCTACATGTGTCAATTGTCAAAACATCAGGAAACATTATAGGTAAAGATAACAAATATCTAAAGATAGAGAGATATTGGAAGTTTACCGAAAAAATGGCCTTCCTTTCCTCCTTGGTATTAGCATCCATCAACATGCAAGTTTCGATGAACTGCTTCAAACGTATTCTTGAGGCCTCATCATGTGGATGATGCCTCCGACATAACCCAATTATTTAAATGTGATTAATCTTTTATTCAGGCAAAGCTCCTCATGGAACAAGTTACCTTCCTTATAGACGTATGATCATTCTCTATTAAGAAGTGGCCTTGCCTCCAAAACTTATGAAATAAACTCATACATTGGTATTCTGGTTCAGTTTTTACGGCACATACCTTTGCAAGATCCTCTTCGTTGAAGGGAGTAACTAAAAAAATATATCTTGGGAATGTTTCACGCTATCAGAATATGCTTCGAAGTAACAGGCAACCTGCATCAATGTAATTAAGCCTTGGTCATGCACACAATTTTTTGCACTCCGTTGTACCTTGAAAAGATGAAATAAGAGTGAATATTTGGTTTTCCTCCACGATAGTCACACTAATATTGAAAGACTTTAATGAAGGCCTGACTTATAAGGTTCAGTTGTAGGGGAAATCGTCAAATGGTTAAGAACATCAACTTCAAAATCATTGAAAGGAAATCACAAACCTAAAGTAAAAAGGTGCAATCATAAAAGGGAAAATACACCCACCCTATTCACTGTAGATATTTTTGTCTTCTTCAGGGGTTAATACGCCTCAATCAGAAAAAGGGACCACTTTAAGAAAAACTCTTTCAAGACTATCTTCGCGAGCAAAGATAGAAACAATTGACAAAACTTCAAGGTCTACCCATGCAACATAAGTATATTCCTCCGCTTTTTGACACGTGATGGGGACCACATCCATTAATATAAAGGATATTATGTTATAGATAACGAAAGAATAAGAGTTATGATCAAAGAAAACCTGAAACTATTCTAAAAAAATCACACGATGTCTTATTAAAAGTAACGAAATAGGCACTATTAACGGTCCATATTTCCTCAAAAAGACACTCAAGTACTCTAGTTCCCAAAGGTCATCATGGTAAAGCATGTGAAAAGGCATCTAGGGCATGAAATGCATTTCAGGTGCGAATTCCCCATGAAAATGGCGTAACATTGTGATTTTTCACTCAAGTCGGGCAGTGATCGACAAAAGAGGATAAATGTAGCAAAACTTTCCCCTATAAAGCAGAGTCAATGGCTTGGGGGGAAACTGTTATTCCCTAGCCAAAGGGTCCACTAATTACGGTCCATAGAAACATAACGATCCACCACATCATATGTAGAGCATTTATGTTATCCTAGTCAAGAATACAAGTGATCTCGATTTAAGATCAACCAGAAGAATATTCATATTCCATGCTAATAGATCAACTAGCAGTTATAACCATCGTATTGTATAAGAGAAAAATGCGTCATTTCTGAGGTACTTTTCATTTCAAATCTCATTCACTTATTTTACCCTCTCACTGAATTGAGTGTTGGAGTGCTAACATTGTAGGCCAGCCCCTCTTCCACGACATTGAAAGCTAAGGCCAACATTGCAATCCACATCCATCAATCACTCATCAATTATGGTTCCCACGTTGAACATGTTCTTATGGCAATTGTTAGTTAATATAATGTTGAGTTAGAATAGATGGATGTCAAAACGAATTTCTTACATGGTAAAATTGAAGATACAATCTACCTAGAGCAACTTAAAGATCTTGAATGCTTAAATATAAATGAGTATGGATATAATGAAAAGCTGCAAGAATAGAGGATTGTTCTTATCTCAATCTAGTTAATAGAAAAAATGGTGGAGCAGTTTAGAATGCAAATTGTTAAAATCGTCAACACTTCTTTGGATCATAACACAAATCTTTTAGTCGAGCAACTTCCTCAAATTGAGGAAGAGAATAAGGTAATGGATATTAATCCTTATGCATCTAGATTAGGAAGCATTATGTATGATAGGGTTTGTAGTAAACCAGACGTAGCAAATGCAGTCAACGTAGTAAGTTGACTTATAGAAAATTATGGTTAGGTTCATTGGGAAGCTTTGAAGCGGTTGTTGGGGGTATTTGAAGGGTTCTCTACAGATGGTTTAGAGTACACAAAGGCAAGTCAAGAGTAAGAAGTTTTGGAGGGCTTTGTAGATTCATATTATGTGGGTAATGAAGATAGTATAAAATCTCTATCATGCTTTGTGTTTACATTGTTTGCGACAACTATAAATTAAAAGACCAATCAACAATCAATGCTCACTTTATCTACTACTCGGGAGAAATATATTACCCTTGTTAAGGGTTCAAGGAATTCGTGTGGCTGAAAGGCATGACTGGGAGTTAGGTATTACTAAAGAATATGTAAAGATAAATTGTGATAGTCAAAATGTCATTCACTTGCCCAATCATCTAGTTTATCATGAAAGAACAAAAATCATTGACATTCATTTACACTTTACAATGGACAAAATAGAGT
The DNA here is from genome assembly GCF_029867415.1 of Vicia villosa. Classification (NCBI taxonomy): domain Eukaryota; kingdom Viridiplantae; phylum Streptophyta; class Magnoliopsida; order Fabales; family Fabaceae; genus Vicia; species Vicia villosa. Next base: position 80,166,504 of record NC_081186.1, on the reverse strand, counting down.
CAAATGATATTTAAGTTCAGAAAGTTCCCTTAGAAGAAAATCCAATAAATATTTTCACTAAATCATTGTCAGACAAGGTTCAAGAATTGCTTGAACTTGATCAAATTTCTTGAAGAGTGATTCAAGCTTTGGAGAGAACAACAAGGTGGTTGGTGGTTAAATTGACATCACCATCAGTTTAAAGTCAAAGTGGAGAATTGTTGTGATGCATCTTAAAATTTCATGGCTGGGTTGGGATATTGTAAAATGAACGGAGAGGAATGAAGTAGAGTTGAGTGGAATAAAATAAAAATGTCATTTTACTGTTTAGATATTTCATGACCGAATAAAACAATTTTGTCATTCCATTCAAATTGGAGGGTACAAAACGGATGGAAAGTGAGAGAATGAGGGACCAAAAAGCTTAAAAATCTATCACTAAAACATTTAGTGACCGATTTAGCGACCGATTTTAGTGTTCATTTTTATAAAATAAAATTAAAAGTTGTGATACCTAGGAATCAAACTTGTGACCTCAATGTATTTTAATAAATATTTGTCACTACACCAATTAACATCTATTGTTATATTATATAATGTCAAAATTAAGAGTGGTATAATATTATATAATGTCAAAATTAAGAGTGGTATAATATTTCAAACATAAAAACCTGAATATAATGTCATGTTATCAATCTGCCTGTTATTTGAGTATAGTATGATTTTGGGTTGTTGTCGAAATAATGTGCAATTAAACCTCACCTGCACATGACCCAGAAAAGCTGTCATATATTATGGAAAAATGCTTTCATCTTAAGGCCAAAATCACTCCAATATTCACGTGCTGAGAGCCTTTTATTCCAATTAATTATATACTTGTTATATACTTTGTTTGAGTAACTTGACACTTTAATAATGCCAGCAATGAATCCAGATCATACTGCTGTATACCCTCCAATTGCTTGATGTGATGTACCTCCTACATTATAAATTAATCAAATGTTACTTGTTCTAACCTCTAATCTAAACTACGTAAAGTTTTTTTTATTTTATTTTTATATTGACTAAATACATAAAGTATTACTAACAATTCCCTTAAAAAAGTATTAGTACATTAACCGTATTTATTTCTTCATTATTTTTTTAATTACAAAATTAACAGTATTTGGAAAGAAACTATTTCACCTAAAAATAAATAAATTTATTAATTAAAATCGGCAAGTAATCAAGTTTTAGATAAGATGGATTTGCCCTCACTTGAAGAGAGATTAGGCAAGCAAATATATTGAGATTTTTAAGAGTCTGAAAAATGTTAGACCTACTCAATAGAGTTTATTTCTTTGCTCACTAAGCATCTTCTCTTGAAATCACATATTTTTTAATTTGGAAGGTATAATGGTTATTCTCAATTCAGTATTGAATGCTATTTTTTGATTGGTCGAAGAAGTGTCTCTTTTAAGTTTCAAATTCAGTGGTCCGTCTGATTGATTTGTAGATGGGTGAAAGCGGAAGGTGGAAAATGAAAAACATACCTCTTTTTGGTACGATTTGTGGAAAGGTCATATCCCTCTTAAAGTTATGTTTCACAGGCTTTCTCCCATCTTGAATTAGAAAAAAAGTAAAAATTGATGAAGTTGCCTCTTGCGAGGGTGTGGTTTGAGTCTGAAATTTGTATTTGAGAAGAATTCTATTTGATTATGAAGAAGAGTTAATTGACGATCTTCTCCAGTCCAATCAAGGAACTCCTTTGTCTTTGGATAGAGATCATTGGTAATGGAGTCCGAGAAAGGATGTTGTCCACTCTGTTTCCTCTATGTATAACATGTTTTTTGAGAAGCAATCCAACCCCCTTACTACCTCTAGTAGTTTGGACCAAATTCTATCTTTTAATTGGGATAGTTTGACCCCTTCTTGAGTGTTGATTTTTTCCTGGTAACTTCTTCACAATAAGATTTCCACAAGAGAGAAATTGTTTAAGCGATGAATTATCTTAGATCATGATGGTTTCTCTTATAGGTTATGTTTTGGGACTATTAAGTTTGTCTCTCACTTGTTCGTTACTTGTGTGGTGGCTAACTTGTGGTATGCGAACTTTAATGGCTAGGGAGGGTAAGTGTTCTTCATAGGTGTATTATATCACTTTTTGATTTTTTCGTGTTTAGGAAGTTCAATGCGTATTAGAAGAGGATATTAATTGATCTAACATTTGTTTGTTTGGACTATTGGGAAATCCTAAAACAATTGTATTTTTTCTAGTATTTCAATAAGTGAATAGGACTTGGAAGAGAAAAGCATCTCACTCGCTTGAAAATGGTATCTGGATAGGTCATCGGTTTATTCATGTTCTTTCTCTACCTGACTTGAGAACCTTATCCTCTATTTGAGTCAATAGCAATTCAAGTATTTACGACACTGATCCTTAGGATTAAATTCTAACCATTGAATTTAATAAATGGTCTTGATCAACATTTATTGTTTATGCTTACAAGTGATTTCGTCAAAACCATTAATCAAATCTAATAATTAATATTCAATCCTCTTATCTCTTATTTTAAAATTCATCATAATATATATATATATATATGTATATATATATATATACACACACACACACACACACCCGAAGAGTTACGTGACAAATTACACCGTTCAATAACTTCATTTTGAATAAATATTTTTAAAATCAACTGTTAGATATCTATAAAATTTGAGTTTAATCTATAATGATTTACTATGTAATTGAATTACATCAAAATTAACGTTATATGAAAGTTCATTTTGACGTTAATATTTGAATATCTTGATGATATGGTAAATCATTATAGATTAATCTCAAATTCTATAGGTATGATCATTATGATAGTATGTTTCAATACAACGGTTGATTTTATTAATACGATGTGTCTCATTAATTTAGTATTTATTTATTTTTATTTTTTTAATTTTAAATATTCACTATACCAAATTTGTCTTTTAGCAGCACCCCTACTAAAGCGCTTTTAGTAAAAAGCGCTGGTATAGGTTGCGCTAAAAACAAAATAAAAAAACACGCTAAAAAAGCGCTCTTAAAGGTGGGGGGTTACGAAAGCGCTTTCAAAAAGCGCTCTTATAGGCTGGGGTACGAAAGCGCTTTCAAAAAGCGCTCTTATAGTGGGGGGGTACGAAAGCGCTTTCTGAAAGCACTCTTATAGGGGGCTTATGAAAGCGCTTTCAAAAGCGCTGCTATAGGGGGTGGGGTACAAGAGCGCTTTTATCCTAAAAAGCGCTGGTATAGCCTTAGTTACGAAAGCGCTTTTCAAAAGCGCTGTCATACCCTTTTTAAAATTAAAATTTTTAAAAACAAATTATACTAAACGCGCTTCATCGTTTCCAAATCCATAATTTCTTCATTGCTGCCCACAGAAAACTGAAAATCTTTGAACTCAGAAAACTCAGAAAATCATTTCATCTGAAAATCGAATTCAAATCGTTTCCATCATTGCCCACCATTTCAACTCAGAAAACTCACCATCTCATAAAATCGTGAGCCACCATTCTCCGTTCTCAATCGTCTTCTTCTCATCGTCTTCTGTTCTTTGCTTGTTCTCATCGTCTTCTTCTCAACGGCACTGCTCGTCGCTTGTTCAACTCTGGGCTTTTGTTCAGATTATTCGAGAGACACATACAGGTAAAGGTTCCTTCTCTGAGATACATTCAATTTACTTACTCTGTGGTTTAGACTATTTAGGAGTTTTGGAATGCATATATTTTCCCTACTTAGCTCCTAGTATTTTGTTACGAAGTAGAAATGGTTGTTGGATAACTCTAAGGTTGAGTCTTGTATGAATTACGAATGGTGACTGTGTGGCTCTATTGGAGTGTTGGGATAGAAAATAATTGTATTTGGTTCTGCTGTGTCATACCCCAAAATTTGCCCACAATATTCAAATATTCAAATTATTTTAAAATTGGATTTTTTTTATAAAATTTTGAGGTCATTCACATTGACGTCTTGAATTTTATAAATATTCAATTTAAAGTCTATTTTAAAATATAATAATTTACTCTTAAATTATTTATATTTTAATAAATAGCAAAATGCTTTCTCATGCTTCATACACTTCCAATTGACTTTTATTTCAAACAAATAATATAACATAGTTGGTAAGGAGGTAAGGCTTGCAAGTACAAAGTCTCGGGTTCAAATCCCACTTCTAACACTTTTTTTTCTTTTTTTTCTAACTATAGTTTTAATTTTATTTTTATTAAAAAATCACAAAAAATCATTTTTTTTATCATTTTATTTTTAATTTTCGCACTATTTAAATATGCATTTTTTAAAATAGTCAAATTTTCACTTTTATGTATTTTCTAGTCAAAAATCATCAAAAATCATAAAATATTCAAAAAAATCCAAAAAAAAAGTTTTTAATCTTATTTGTCCTATTTTTAGCACTTTTTATAACTTAGAGAACAAGTCAATCTTATTAAATTAGTTTGATTTAATTTTTTATTAAAATTAAAACAAATTGATTTTTGGGCTTTGATTTGGTCCATAGTTTTACTATAATTATTTTTTCTAACCTAATTCATGATATATAAATAAAACTAACAATTACAAATTTCTCAATTTACTCTCTCACAACTAAACCCTTATTTTTTTTAACACCTTCAACCTTATTCTTCATTCCTAATTCCTACCTACAAAACAATTCACCAAGTTTCTTCAATATCTTTTGTTCTTCTTTTGCTTAGTTCTTGGCCAATGATTTCGTATGAGGCCTCATCTTCTTCTTTTTTAAAGAAAAAATCTTTTTCTAAATCTTTTTATCAAAACTAAAAATAAACCTTTTGTTTTCAAAACCTTTTGGCCAATGATTATCATATGAGGCCCTTGATGTATGTTTTTATACTAACTTTAGTTTTTGGCTAATGATGATACTTGAGGCCACCTTTTATCAAAATTCTTATGTTTTTGACATCCTCTTTATGTTTCGAAACATTTTCTTTCAACTCTCTTTTTTTTTAAAAACCTTTTTCAAATACTTTATCTAGAATTACAATTTTTTTGGCCAATGATGATACATGAGGCTTGTTTTTTTTAATCATTGTTTTGGTCATTGTTGCTACATTTTAGTTTAAATTTATGTTTTTACAATCATAATTTTTTTTTTTTTTTTTACTTTTGAGAATTTTTGCCCTTTTAGCCATAATCTAACTTTCTGAACCTTTCTTTATTTTTTGGGAAAATTTAGATTATATGAGGTCAAACCTATTTTATAATATTTTTTATTTTATTATTGTAACTATTATCATTACTAACCCTTATTATTATTATTATTATTATTATTATTATTATTATTATTATTATTATTATTATTATTATTAACATTATTACTATCCTTGTTTGCAGGTACTTCCTTTGGCCATTAACCTTGTTTTGGCCAAACAATTTTGCTGGCCACTTTCTCACCATGTACTCTCAAGAGCGCACAACACCCAATCTGAGCTAAGTTTCTTTTTTTGTTTTTATTTTAATTGCATGAAATTTTTTATATATATTCCTTTCTTTTTTTATTATTAGTATAATTTTTTTCTTTTATTTATTTTTATTTATTTAACCAAATTAGTTTTTATATATAATAATTTCATAGTTATTTATTTTAATCGAAAACTCGTTTTTTAATTTTATCAATAATTATTTTTAAAACAATAAAAAAATTTATTTTTGTATATATTTTTAATTAATTAATTAATTGAAAATTAATAATTAAAGTTTTTGTTAACCTTGATTCATTTATAAACCTTAAAATCTTCAGGCAGGTGTTCTCCACTAACGCATTGTTAGGCCTTATAAACCTTTTGGGTCACAATAAGTTTTCTTAAATAACCCTTTAGGGTTCGTAAACTTTTTAGGGTTTATAATCAATTAACGTTTAAATCAGTTAATGCACTAACATTTCTCTTCTTCATGTCAATTCTTTTCAGGGTTACCATCAGGGTTCGTCCGCCTACGCGCCACGCCAGATCAAAAGCTAAGTCCCTAATTTGATTATTATTTTAAATATTATTTTTGTCCTATAAAATAAATTATGATTTACTTTTAAATATCAATGAGTCAGCCATACACTCACTGCATCCTTTTTCTTTATGCCCATCTTTTAGGATTCATCACAATCTGGTCAGTGTCAATGCTTCATGCCTCAAGGCTAGCCTCTGCCCATCAACCTTCATCCATCAAAGATAAAAGTTTGTCAGACTGCCAAAGCTACGTTGGTAACCCTAAACTCTGTCTTTATTATTACTTATGTCAAACCCTATTAAGGGATCCGCTGGTTTCATTGTTCCCTTCCCCGTATTATTATGTAACTGTTCCCTGGTTGTATTGTTTGGCCTTGAAGGCACTTAAAACTGTTATATTATATTTACTGCGTGGTTAGTAATTTAGGGAGTGCAAACCATGAACTGAACATAGATCACCTAATTACAAGATAAATGTAATCGAAGTTAACCACGTGATTGCTGCACACACTCACCTTTAGGGTAACCTCTTCTGTTGCCTGTTGCCTTGCTGCCTCTAAGTGTACTAAATAGTCAAGTCCCTCGATTCCGAGGATACCTAAAGCAAAACAAATGTTGCCCTAAGTTCATTATCATCATCAAGTTTGTCCCTCGATGTTGCCTTATATGATGATTGTCCCAATTGCTAAGGTATCCTCGCATGATGCCTAAAAAGATTAATGACTATTATATCCTTCCCTTAGACTACCTGCCCTCTTTATGGCATGGGACAGTCTTATGGCGAACGATTACTCGATGACCCTTAAACATCCAATTGAAAGGCTTCCTGCCATCTTATGGCATGGATAGATCCTTTCGCCTCGAAAAGCTAAAAGAACAAATTTTTAAACTTAGGGTAAGTTGCTAGTAATTGCTTGCTCCATTCAAATTCAAAATTCAAAATCAAACTATTTTCCCATTAATTTTCAAATACTTTTCAAAAAGACTACGCTTATTTACAAGCTAAAGTTCTTCTTCAAAGTTTACTTTTCACACCTCCTATTTCAAAATAATTTCAAACAAGGCTACGCTTATTTATAAGCTAAAGTCCTTAACGAAACCTTTTACTATTCGCACACCGCTTTTCAAACAAATCAAACAAACAAAGTGAGCTAAGCAATTAAGAGCCCATGGATAACCATGGATGCAAAGGGTGCCTTACACCTTCCCTTTGTATAACTTACCCCCCGAACTCAAAATCTTTCAAAAGGTCTTTCCTGTTCTTTTAGCCTTTCTTTAAATTGGATAAAATAAAAGTCGGTGGCGACTCTTGCTTACCGCGACATTATTAAAAAGTCAGTTCACCGTATTACAGAACTGGCGACTCTGCTGGGGATGCTTTCGAATAAAAGAGGGGTTACCTTAGAGTTTAGGATCACTTTATTGTTTGTTTGTTTGCTTTATTTTCCAAGATTGTTTTGGGTATTGAATGGAAGATAAATCCTATACCCGGATTCGAGTGCACCTTAAGATAGGAGCGGCATAGTCATGGAGACCTCCCTTGTGCATGCTTGGGATTGGTCAAAATGAAGTTCGCGCTTGAGTTAGGCCTCCATTGGTTATTGTGTACCTCTTTTGCATGAGAGAGGTTTACGCATGTATCTTTGGGTGCGTCGGAGCTCAGGGACCTTTAGTCACCTTCAACCCATCTTGGCCTTTAGGAACGTAGTGGGAGGACTACTCTTGATGCATGTTAAGGGCATAGTCGCTACCCGATACTACAACTCAGATAGGTTCTTTCTCAAAGTATCATTGCGTGGTATGCATGTACCATGTTCGAGGGTGCTTTAGAAGGGCTGACAATTCTGGGTCACCTGGTAGAACCCGTTGCTGATATCATCCTTATCCCTAGAAGTACCTTTGGGGGAAGGGTAGTCACCTGGTCATACTTCATGCAAGCCTTTAAACTTAAGGACTCTTGTGTGACTTGCTTGTTATCTAACCTTTTGGTTTCCTTGCAGGATTTGCTTGTAGGACATTTCGTCCTTATTACCATATGCTCTACCTTTCTATTTCCTTGCAAGATTTGCTTGTAGGACATCTCGTCCTCGTTACCTTATGCTCTAACCTTTTATTTCCTCGCAGGGTTTTCCTGTAGGACGTCTCGTCCTTATGACCTTATGCCTTACTTAATGCATTGCATCTGCATGACATCATAACATCATAACATCACCTGTAAACTAACCCTTTCAAGGATCTTAGGGATTCAAAGTGCACAATCTCTTATCAAGGACGGAATTCCTAACTAGGGGCAAGAAGATTTACTTTCCTTTGGCCACGTACCTTCCAATTCAAAGACACCGTACCCATCAAAGGGGCAAGAGGATTTATTTTCCTCTAGCCATGTATCCTGAATCAGAGGCGATGACCCACTCGATATGGTGAGCTTGATTCTCAAAGAAGGATGTTCAAAGACAAAAGTCGTAATTCTTCAAACAAATATGCGACCGAATCACTCTCCAATGCTGCTAACTAAATTCCTTAAAGATCCTTGAAAACATTTCATTTGCATTCATGACATTGCATATTTCTAACTTTGTTTTCAGGTTCCGCCTCGACAATCATTCGTCTCAAATATAATCGAGCTGGAGATTCATTCTGACAAGCCCTTTTACATTCCAAAACTTCGTCGAATAACTCATCGACTCTAACAAGCAAGCATTCTCTATCAGATATGGTCTAATGTACGACCCGTTCCGGTATTCTCTATCAGATATGGTCTAATGTTCGACTCGTTCTGACACCCTTCACCAGACATGGTCTAATGTATGGCTCGTTCTGATGTTCTCTTCAGATATGGTTTAATGAATAACTCGTTCTGATTTCCAACTTCCAGATATGGTCTAATGTACGACCCGTTCCGGTATTCTCTATCAGATATGGTCTAATGTACGATTCGTTCTGACACCCTCCATCAGATATGGTCTAGTGTATGGCTCGTTCTGATGTTCTCTTCAGATATGGTTTAATGAATAACTCGTTCTGATTTCCTACTTCTAGATATGGTCTAATGTACGACCCGTTCTGGCATTCCTCTTCAGATATGGTTTCATGAATAACTCGTTCTGATGTCCTACACCAGTTCCACAACAACAACGCAAGCCAGATGCACCTAAGCGTCAATTCACCAAGATCAATATATCGTTGGCTCAAGCATTACAACATCTGTTGAAAATCAGATTGATTATTCTGAGGGATGCTCCTAAGAATTCTAACACCTACTATAAACCCAATGCGAGGTGCGCGTGCCATTCCAACAGTCTTGGACATTACATAAACGATTGTTGGACATTAAAGAATAAGATACAAGATCTGATCAATGACGGAGAAATCAAATCCAACCCTCTTGAAACCCCTGTGGTGATCACCGCTCCTATGCCTAGTCATGACAAGATTGATTGACATCTCGACGAACGAACTTTTGGATCATTAGATCTACTTTCATTTGCATGTTTCTTCTCTGTTTGAACATTCGAATTATGATAGACATTATCTGTTTTAATAATCATCATCAGTGCATTGCATATATTTGTCTTGAATAAATTATTTCGTTATCGCTCATTTTAAATTACGTCTTTACTTTGCATATGTTTTATGATACTCAACTCTGGCTAAAGCTGTATACCTTTTGAGGGAGGATGACGAAAACGATACCGCAACCTCATACAGTATGCTTTTGAGCGGACTATGCTGACGATGTACAGGCATTGTTTCAATTCCTAAACAGTGGAGATATAAGGATGTTAATCCCTCGTCAACCCCTTTGAGCCTAAGAAGTAGAAGTTTATTTCTTGTACTAATTAAAACCCTTGATCATAACCTGGGGCATGGTAGTTCTCAGTTAATTTGGCTGTGCATTCTAGTTTAAGAGAATCATTCAGTACACCTTTCAACAAAGGCTTCAATCACAAACGGTCATCCGCACACATCAAAGAAGTGTTGGAGATGTCAATCAAAAGACAATGATGGTTCGTCAATCATCAAACAAGACAGTCAATATCTTCAAAAGAAAAAATGAAAAATATATATACAAAGAAAAGCCTGCTAAGTCAAAAATCAAAAGACGACTTAGGCAAAATCAAGGCATCCCGCTGACTGTAAGCTCCGAAATAAACAGTTCAGGCAAAAGTTAGGGATATCAAAAAGATGAAAAAAGAGAAGTCAATATACAACACAATGTTGTGACTACCAAAGGAAGAAGCGACTGCCATCTCAAAAGCTTTCCTTGCTTGTGAACCATCATCATTATCAAAGGTGCAAATCCAAAAGTCTCTTGGAACCTGAATGCATAAGTTGAATTAACTGAGCTTAGGATCGAAGATCATCACGAAGAGGGGTGGGTACAATCAAATTTTGAGCCTTTATCCTTCGTTTCTTAAACCGTGAACCAAGCCACGTTACAACCCTTAAAAGTCCTAACTGAAGCATGGTTAGTTCGAAAGCATACTGTCACAAAAAAGGTATCCTGACTCCTTAAGGTTTACCACAAATGCTGAGTTGACACTTCGTTTTTTACAAACATCACGTTTTTATAAACATCATGCTTTTACATATCCAGTTTTAATGTTTTTCAACAAACTCAAGACAGACATATGCATTGCATCTCATGAATTCATTATTAAGCATATTCTGCTATATAATTTCAAATGTTAGCATCAGAAAGAACTTGCACAGGGTACAACTAATGACTGAAAGTTATCCCGACAGACAATATTACTCCAAGAAGCAATGTCTCTTACGTATACAAGGGGCATGATACGTTTTTTCCAATCAATCTGGGGCAATCAAGTCAAGATTCCAAGAATATCTCAAAAGCCAAACAATCAAAGGCATACACCTCAAGTGGGTTTCAAGCTATGTTCTTGATCAAACTGAGGCAATCAAGTCAAGATTCTGAGAATCTCTCAGGATGCCAAAATAATCAGGGGCATCATCCTGAGTTTACGATTACTAAGGGCATGTCGCCCATAGCGCACATCTCATAAAGTCCTCGTGAGGCGAATCTTTCCAAAGCTCTTACTAGCGGGGGCAAACCTATGCAAGTCCAGTTTGACATCTTGATCAACATTCAGTGACATGTCCTAAATCCAGGAATAGCAGGTACTATAATGCTAGGGGCAACTTTCACCCATGTCTCCCCACAAAGCCGGGTTCACAAGATCATATCCCCACAGAGTAATCATTAAGAAGATATCTTCAAACGCTCCCGATAAAGACATGGCTGCCCAACAGAGTTTACATCTTCAACACTGTCGCTCTCCTCCAACATGATTTATCAATATCTTTATCACCAATCAGGGAACATCAAGTCACTGATCATCTCCAATCATAAATTCCCAGCTGAGCATCTTCAAGACAAGATCAGACAGTACAATTACAAGGACATAAAGATCTACTTTCTTAATCAAAGACAACATAAATCATATTCACATATCATATGTCATAAACATATTCATACACTGCATACATTACCTCATACATAACATGCAAAAGCTCTCATTTATTTTGAGGGATTCATTACATAACTCATGCATCATGACATTGCATAAAGATTAACCTTACCTTTTTCAGAATACAGGTACCGACAAATGAACGAAATCTCCAACTTTCCAAGATCTAATTCAGCTACTACGAATGGTACTGACACGATCAACGCTCGAAGATCTAATTCATTTACCACGAACGGTAATGACACGATCACTTTCAAAGTCTAATTCAGCTACTACGAACAGTACTGACACGACAAAAGATCTAATTCGGTTACTACGAACGGTACTGACACGGTCAACGCTCAGAGATCTAATTCTATCATCACGAACGGTGTAGACACGATCAATGACCAACTAAGTCTAATTCAGTTACTACGAACGGTGCTGACACGACAAGAGAATCTAATTCTACCATCACGAACGATGTAGACGCGATTATCTCCTCAAGATCTAATTCCATCATCACAAACGGTGTGGACACGATCAACTGCTTCTAAGATCTAATTCGGTTACTACGAACGGTACTGACACGATCAACTCTCAGAGATCTAATTCTATCATCACGAACGGTGTAGACACGATCACTGACTTTCCCAGTCTAATTCAGCTACTACGAACGGTACTGACACGACAAAATATCTAATTCGGTTACTACGAACAGTACCGACACGATCAACCTTTAAAGAGATCTAATTCCATCATCACGAACGATGTGGACACGATCAAATATTTCCTAAGTCTAATTCAGTTACTACGAACGGTGCTGACACGATCAAACTCTCAAAGATCTAATTCATCTACTACGAACGGTAATGACACGATCAAAACACAAACAACACTTCTCAAACACTTCAAACACCTGGATGGCATCTTCAAGCCCATCTCCGACAAAAGTCCCTACTTCAGCTAGGGCAAATTTCTTGGTATTCTAGTGTTCAATCATCTTCCACCTTCAGATACCGACTGGCACACAAACCACTCTATATCTTCAGGTTTAAGAAGATTGAACAGGGGCAGCTGTCATACCCCAAAATTTGCCCACAATATTCAAATATTCAAATTATTTTAAAATTGGATTTTTTTTATAAAATTTTGAGGTCATTCACATTGACGTCTTGAATTTTATAAATATTCAATTTAAAGTCTATTTTAAAATATAATAATTTACTCTTAAATTATTTATATTTTAATAAATAGCAAAATGCTTTCTCATGCTTCATACACTTCCAATTGACTTTTATTTCAAACAAATAATATAACATAGTTGGTAAGGAGGTAAGGCTTGCAAGTACAAAGTCTCGGGTTCAAATCCCACTTCTAACACTTTTTTTTCTTTTTTTTCTAACTATAGTTTTAATTTTATTTTTATTAAAAAAATCACAAAAAATCATTTTTTTTATCATTTTATTTTTAATTTTCGCACTATTTAAATATGCATTTTTTAAAATAGTCAAATTTTCACTTTTATGTATTTTCTAGTCAAAAATCATCAAAAATCATAAAATATTCAAAAAAATCCAAAAAAAAAGTTTTTAATCTTATTTGTCCTATTTTTAGCACTTTTTATAACTTAGAGAACAAGTCAATCTTATTAAATTAGTTTGATTTAATTTTTTATTAAAATTAAAACAAATTGATTTTTGGGCTTTGATTTGGTCCATAGTTTTACTATAATTATTTTTTCTAACCTAATTCATGATATATAAATAAAACTAACAATTACAAATTTCTCAATTTACTCTCTCACAACTAAACCCTTATTTTTTTTAACACCTTCAACCTTATTCTTCATTCCTAATTCCTACCTACAAAACAATTCACCAAGTTTCTTCAATATCTTTTGTTCTTCTTTTGCTTAGTTCTTGGCCAATGATTTCGTATGAGGCCTCATCTTCTTCTTTTTTAAAGAAAAAATCTTTTTCTAAATCTTTTTATCAAAACTAAAAATAAACCTTTTGTTTTCAAAACCTTTTGGCCAATGATTATCATATGAGGCCCTTGATGTATGTTTTTATACTAACTTTAGTTTTTGGCTAATGATGATACTTGAGGCCACCTTTTATCAAAATTCTTATGTTTTTGACATCCTCTTTATGTTTCGAAACATTTTCTTTCAACTCTCTTTTTTTTAAAAACCTTTTTCAAATACTTTATCTAGAATTACAATTTTTTTGGCCAATGATGATACATGAGGCTTGTTTTTTTTAATCATTGTTTTGGTCATTGTTGCTACATTTTAGTTTAAATTTATGTTTTTACAATCATAATTTTTTTTTTTTTTTTTACTTTTGAGAATTTTTGCCCTTTTAGCCATAATCTAACTTTCTGAACCTTTCTTTATTTTTTGGGAAAATTTAGATTATATGAGGTCAAACCTATTTTATAATATTTTTTATTTTATTATTGTAACTATTATCATTACTAACCCTTATTATTATTATTATTATTATTATTATTATTATTATTATTATTATTATTATTATTATTATTATTAACATTATTACTATCCTTGTTTGCAGGTACTTCCTTTGGCCATTAACCTTGTTTTGGCCAAACAATTTTGCTGGCCACTTTCTCACCATGTACTCTCAAGAGCGCACAACACCCAATCTGAGCTAAGTTTCTTTTTTTGTTTTTATTTTAATTGCATGAAATTTTTTATATATATTCCTTTCTTTTTTTATTATTAGTATAATTTTTTTCTTTTATTTATTTTTATTTATTTAACCAAATTAGTTTTTATATATAATAATTTCATAGTTATTTATTTTAATCGAAAACTCGTTTTTTAATTTTATCAATAATTATTTTTAAAACAATAAAAAAATTTATTTTTGTATATATTTTTAATTAATTAATTAATTGAAAATTAATAATTAAAGTTTTTGTTAACCTTGATTCATTTATAAACCTTAAAATCTTCAGGCAGGTGTTCTCCACTAACGCATTGTTAGGCCTTATAAACCTTTTGGGTCACAATAAGTTTTCTTAAATAACCCTTTAGGGTTCGTAAACTTTTTAGGGTTTATAATCAATTAACGTTTAAATCAGTTAATGCACTAACATTTCTCTTCTTCATGTCAATTCTTTTCAGGGTTACCATCAGGGTTCGTCCGCCTACGCGCCACGCCAGATCAAAAGCTAAGTCCCTAATTTGATTATTATTTTAAATATTATTTTTGTCCTATAAAATAAATTATGATTTACTTTTAAATATCAATGAGTCAGCCATACACTCACTGCATCCTTTTTCTTTATGCCCATCTTTTAGGATTCATCACAATCTGGTCAGTGTCAATGCTTCATGCCTCAAGGCTAGCCTCTGCCCATCAACCTTCATCCATCAAAGATAAAAGTTTGTCAGACTGCCAAAGCTACGTTGGTAACCCTAAACTCTGTCTTTATTATTACTTATGTCAAACCCTATTAAGGGATCCGCTGGTTTCATTGTTCCCTTCCCCGTATTATTATGTAACTGTTCCCTGGTTGTATTGTTTGGCCTTGAAGGCACTTAAAACTGTTATATTATATTTACTGCGTGGTTAGTAATTTAGGGAGTGCAAACCATGAACTGAACATAGATCACCTAATTACAAGATAAATGTAATCGAAGTTAACCACGTGATTGCTGCACACACTCACCTTTAGGGTAACCTCTTCTGTTGCCTGTTGCCTTGCTGCCTCTAAGTGTACTAAATAGTCAAGTCCCTCGATTCCGAGGATACCTAAAGCAAAACAAATGTTGCCCTAAGTTCATTATCATCATCAAGTTTGTCCCTCGATGTTGCCTTATATGATGATTGTCCCAATTGCTAAGGTATCCTCGCATGATGCCTAAAAAGATTAATGACTATTATATCCTTCCCTTAGACTACCTTCCCTCTTTATGGCATGGGACAGTCTTATGGCGAACGATTACTCGATGACCCTTAAACATCCAATTGAAAGGCTTCCTGCCATCTTATGGCATGGATAGATCCTTTCGCCTCGAAAAGCTAAAAGAACAAATTTTTAAACTTAGGGTAAGTTGCTAGTAATTGCTTGCTCCATTCAAATTCAAAATTCAAAATCAAACTATTTTCCCATTAATTTTCAAATACTTTTCAAAAAGACTACGCTTATTTACAAGCTAAAGTTCTTCTTCAAAGTTTACTTTTCACACCTCCTATTTCAAAATAATTTCAAACAAGGCTACGCTTATTTATAAGCTAAAGTCCTTAACGAAACCTTTTACTATTCGCACACCGCTTTTCAAACAAATCAAACAAACAAAGTGAGCTAAGCAATTAAGAGCCCATGGATAACCATGGATGCAAAGGGTGCCTTACACCTTCCCTTTGTATAACTTACCCCCCGAACTCAAAATCTTTCAAAAGGTCTTTCCTGTTCTTTTAGCCTTTCTTTAAATTGGATAAAATAAAAGTCGGTGGCGACTCTTGCTTACCGCGACATTATTAAAAAGTCAGTTCACCGTATTACATGCTGTATCAGTATTTCGTAAAACATCCCTTACCCACAATTCTTCTTTCATTATTCTAAAGTAAATTTTGCTGTTACCAAAATCCCACGTTTTTGTTTGATTAAAGATACCCAATTCAACCCTCTTTTCTTTCATTAGAATTCCGGTAAAGCTAACTACTATAACATAAAGAACTTGGCAGTTGTATTTCTAACCTTACTTTAGAGCACGCCTTCAATTCTCATGTTTTGTATGGCTCGAAATACTCACATTAGCATAGTTATGTGTCGGGTTTGAGTATAACTATTGGTGGTTCTTTTTGCTAAGTGTTTGATAATCCATATATTGTATTAGATTGAGTTTGAATGATATTGTGCTTCTCTTTGAGTTTTGGTTTTGGTTCATGTTCATGGCTGCCCGAGTTCGTTGTGTAGACATGTTTGAAGTGAACTTAAGTATGCGTTAATAGGTTGGTGTAGTGGCTTCCCGGTTTCTAAGTTAATTGATTCAAAGGTGGTTGGAATTGATCTCATGTTTTGAAGTGGAATTAAGTCATATTTTGTATTGATATTATTTGATTTTGATTCTAAAGACATCGTTGAGCTTTGATATTTGAATATGCATGATTTTGGTTGATCGATAGATCTTTTGGCTATGGTTGAGTTTACTTTCTTTCATCTTGAACTTGTTTGAAGTGAATTTTGAGAGCCAATTTATACGTATATCATGGCTGTCCGGGATGTTGGTTTAGGGATTTAGAACTTGTTTTGAACCCAATTTCTCATGGTACAATGTGACTTCTTGCATCTTGTTTCATTTTTGGTTTGAAAATTGTGTTAGTTTGTGAGTTTACTTGAATTTGAATGCATTTGACATAATGATACAATGCTGATTTTTTTAAGCTATGAATTATGACCTAATTTTTATATTCTTCAATTAAGTTTTTTATTTTATATTTTTTAGGAATATCTTTGCTAGATAGGGGTTACTTGTGAAGAGTGAAAGTTTGATCTCATTCAAGAAGTTGCTTACTACTATACAGGTAATTAATTGTTCTCTCTCGCCAAAGTAATATGTTGCGTTTTATTGCTTCTGATTCATTCCGTGTATCCTTTGCGTTTTGACAGAAACGCATTATACCGTTCTGTTCCTTAATAATTAGTTGTTTTTGTTTAGCTTAATTAATTAAGACATGAGTGTAATACTCATTATTCCGACATGTGGAATATTCTCTGATTTTTAAGTGATGAACTTACTAACTTTGTAACTTTTAGATTATATTAAGTAATACTCATTATTCCGACATGTGGAATATTCTTGATGTCAATTTCGTTAATCGTTAAGTGATGAACTTACTAACTTTGTGAATTGAATTCGCCATAGGGGTTACTTGTGAAGAGTGAAAGTTTGACCGTTTTTGTTTAACTTAATTAAGACATGGATAAGACATGGATGAATTCAAACCGATTGTCGAAAGAGTACGAGAAAGGGGTATGGGAATTCGTTGAGTTTGCGGTTGCGCACTCCGAAGACCCGCTTCGAATGCCGTGTCCTTGCTTGGGTTGCTGTTATGGGGGTAAGGTTGACGGGAATAAGTTGGCATCCCATTTACTACGGTTTGGAATTGATAGAAGTTATACATGTTGGACAATGCATGGTGAGAAAAGTAACGGGAATGCTGAGTCGAGTTGTAATAGGAAGTATGCTTCAAACGACGATTGCACAGACACATACGATTGCGATCGAGTCGAAGAGATTGCAGAAGCGCTTGAAGAAGATCTTGCGGATTGTCCCAAAATGTTTGAGAGGTTGGTAAGCGATGCAAAGAAACCGTTGTATGATGGTTGTTCAAAATTCACAAGATTGTCCGCGGTGTTAAAGTTGTACAACTTAAAGGCGGACAATGGATGGTCGGATAAAAGTTTCACAGAGTTATTAGCCCTTATGAAAGATATGCTACCAAAGGATAATGTTCTTCCCAATCGAACGTATGAAGCCAAAAAGATGTTGTCCTCTATTGGCATGAGCTATGATAAGATACATGCATGTCCAAACGATTGCGTTTTGTTTCGAAACGAGTATGCAGCGTTGAATGAGTGTCCTAAATGTGGTGCCCCTCAATATAAGAAAAAGTTGTCTCCTGCTAAAGTCTTATGGTATTTTCCTATAATTTCGAGATTTAGACGCATGTATCGTAGTGAGACCGATTCAAGACACTTGACTTGGCATGCAGATGAAAGAATTATTGATGGAAAGTTGCGACATCCGGCAGACTCACCACAATGGATGAAAGTTGATACTGATTATCATGAATTTGGAAAAGAAGCAAGAAACCTTCGGTTGTCATTGTCTACTGATGGGATGAACCCGCATGGTATTCAAAGTATCTCGCATAGCACATGGCCTGTGATTCTTATGATTTATAACCTACCTCCGTGGCTATGTATGAAGCGTAAGTACATGATGTTATCTATGCTAATTTCTAGGCCTAAACAACCAGGGAATGACATAGACGTATACTTGGCACCCTTAATCGAAGATTTAAAGTTTTTGTGTGAGAACGGTGTGGAGGTTTACGATGGGTATAGGAAGGAAAGTTTCAACTTGAGGGCGATGTTGTTTGGAACAATTAATGATTTTCCAGCATACGGAAATCTATCCGGGTACAGCAATAAAGGTCAAAAGGCGTGTCCTGTTTGTGAAGACGAAACCGATACGACACGATTGGAGCTTTGTCAGAAGAATGTCTTTCTCGGCCATCGTAGATTCTTAAATTCTAATCATCACTACCGTGGGTGGAGAAAAGAATTCAATGGAAAGGCCGAACATGGTACAACCCCGCCTTTTTTGTCAGGTGATGAAATTTTTGAAAAGGTGAAAGATATGAGCACTCAGTTTGGCAAGCCTTTTGCACATTCACTTGTCAAGGGTGGGTGGAAGAAGAAGTCAATTTTTTTTGAACTTCCATATTGGAAGTCGTTGTACGTAAGACATTTCCTGGATGTTATGCATATTGAAAAAAATGTATTTGACAGCGTCATAGGTACGTTACTCAATATACAAGGAAAGTCTAAGGATGGCCTTAACATAAGGAAGGACATGGTAAACATGGGAATGAGAACTGAATTGGGACCCGTTACGAAAGGAAGACGAACATATCTGCCACCTGCTGTTTACACTCTATCTAGAAAGGAGAAGAAAACATTGTGTAAGTTCCTCAGTGAAGTTAAAGTTCCAGAAGGCTACTCTTCAGATATTAGAAGACTTGTGTCCATGAAAGACCTCAAGTTAAAGAGTTTGAAGACGCATGATTGCCATGTTATAATGGAACATTTTTTACCAATAGGTATACGTTCTATTCTGCCAGAAAAAGTAAGAAGCGCAATAACTAAGTTGTGTTTCTTCTTCAGGTCTATTTGCAGTAAGGTGGTCGATCCCGCGATCTTACCAACATTGCGAAAAGAGATAGTTGTTACTTTATGTGATCTTGAAATGTATTTTCCTCCCTCGTTTTTTGACATAATGGTTCATCTAGTCGTTCATCTTGTGAAAGAGACACAATTGTGCGGACCAGCTTATATGAGATGGATGTACCCTGCTGAACGTTATATGAAAATATTAAAAGGGTACGTGAAAAACAGAAGTCGACCGGAGGGTTGTATTACCGAACGATACGTTGTTGAAGAAGCGGTTGAGTTTTGTACTGAATATCTGTCAAATGTTCAATTAATTGGACTCCCCAAATCTCATATTGTCGAAAAAAAAGAAGGAAAAAGGCTAATTGGAAATAAAGTTGTGACAGTATCAATGGTCGAACGGGATCAAGCGCACTTGTATGTTCTGCACAATGAGATTGAGGTTGAGCCGTATGTTGAAAGGCACAAGGTTGTTCTCCGAGATTTAAATCCAAATAGAAATGAGAACTGGATAGTACGAGAGCACAATCGAAGTTTCATACCGTGGTTTAGGGATCATATTTATTCAAATTATCGTTCAGATCCTGCTTCAGTGACAGAAAGGTTGAGATGTTTAGCCTATGGTCCAAGTGTAATTGTGCTTTCTTATAGCGCATACGCAATTAATGGATACACATTTTATACCAAAGAACAGGATGATAAAAGTACTATGCAAAATAGTGGTGTTACCTTGGTAGCTGAAGCAATGCACATATCAAGTGTGAATGACTTAAATCCGAAATTTGCAAATTTGTCATATTTTGGGGTTATCGAGCGCATTTTGGTGTTTGATTACGCGAAGTTTCAGATTCCTGTATTTGTTTGCAAGTGGGTTGAAAATAATAGTGGCATACGAATGGATAAGTCAGGATTTTTGCAAGTGGATCTCAATAGGGTAGGGTACAAAGATGAGCCTTTCATTCTAGCCTCTCAAGCTAAACAAGTGTTCTATGTCAATGATCCGACAAGTACGAAATGGTCTATAGTGCTTTTATCTAACAAAATAGTTGATGAAACCATTGAAGATCAAGGTGATATTGGTGTTGGCATTGAATCTTGTACAAGAAACGATCAAAATAAGAATGAATCTTGTACTAGAAATGATCATAATGAGGGTATTTGGATCAATCCAACCGTCCGCGTTGTTAAGAGACGCGTAGAACACAATCCTACCAAGAAAAGAAAGAGACGTTAGTGATAAAGGTAATAGTATACATATTCCGACTAATTTGCTTTATTCAATTTGTACCGATTGTTTTATTCAATAGTATAGTACTTATTCAATTTTGGTGCATATTCTCGTTTTGTACATAACTTTTGAACCATGTATCCATTTGTTGACTTCTTTACATGTAACTATACTATTTTGACGATTCCGGAGCTGCTCATGCACTTATCTTTACATTTTGGGACTTTTTTTTATCGGTTTTGCTTCTGCCCGTAATCAAAAGTCGGGCCTAGGGTCTGAATTTCGGAAAACCGACTTTATTTTTGAGTCTGTGGGGACGTTTTATCATAGCCATGTAAATTTCGTTCAATTCCGACAACTTTCTTTTTTGACGCTTATTTTGATTTGTACCGATTTCGTTTCCGATTTACTTGTATAGATTGTTAGCTTATTAATAGTGTACTAATGTGCTTTAGTTTTTTTGATACAGGTTCAATGGCTCCGGATAGAGATGCTCCACCTGAAAACTCACAAGGAAACTCACAAGAAAGAGATGCTCAAGAAAGAGATGCTCCGGTTACAAATGCTCCACCTGATACTGAAGCAAAAGAAGTTGCACGAGGCATCACCATTATGAAGGGAATCATTCGATATAGAGACCAAGGATTAGTATACCGATTGGAATGGAATTCTGAAAATCAAGCAATTGGTCCTAATTCTGCAAAGTTGACAAGTTATATTGGTACACTTGTTCGTATGCATATTCCGGTCTCCGTAGCTAAATGGAATCTGAAAAGTTTAGAGTTGGATGCGGAAAAAAAAGCGATTTGGGACGAGCTTCAGGTATATATCATATATGGGTAATTGTTGTTATTATCTTGACGATAAATTGTTTAAATTACTTATACTAACACACTATGCGTATGTTTTTTTGCAGAGGACTTTTGAGATACCAGATGATCGTAGACGCTACATACTTAGTTTGGCCAGCAAAAGATATAGAGGGTGGAAAGCTTTTTTGACAAACACCTATCTTAAGGATAAAGATGGAAACTTTCTTGAAGAGGCACCGGGACGGCCAAAAAAGTATGAGATCTTCATTGATGAAAAAGATTGGGATGAGTTTGTAAAGCAAAGAGATGAAGATTTTCGGAAAAGGAGTGTCACGAATACTGCGAGAGCATCCAAACCCGCGTATCCATACAAAGAAGGGCGTTTGGGATATGCACGCTTAGAGGATAAAATTGTAAGTAAATAGAAATACGTTTTAATTAATTGTCTAAATGTGCATGTTTTATTTGACGATTTTATCATTTGTGTCAATGCATAGTTAGAGGAGACTAAAAGTGAGGAAACTTCACTTCCTGTACATGTGTTGTGGAAGGAAGCTCGTGTGGGCAAGAATCAAGCTGTCGATCCCGATGTTCAGAGAGTTTATACTGAATGTGTAAGTATAATACTGTGTCTTTAATTAAATCAAATGTTTTTTAATATATAAATGATTTTTTATCTCCACTAATAATTATTGAAATGTAAATGAATTACAGGAGACCTTGTCGCAATCGGTATCCACCGGTGAGGGGAGCGTACTTAGTAGAGCACTAGATGCTCCTGAGTATCCCGGTCGGGTGAGGGGTAAGGGTCATGGTGTGACTCCAACCTCTTTTTACAAGAGTCCTAGGAGAAGATCAAATCTTACCAATGAAGAAGTGTTGCAAAAGTTGCAGGAATTGCAAGCACAAGTCTCTGAATTGCAAAGAGATAAAGATATGTATATGAGAGAAAAGTGCAACACTTCATCGGTGAAAGAAACTAGTGATAAGGCTAGTATCAACTGTCAAAGGAAATTTCCCGAGGTAATTATAAATTTTTTTCCTTACAAATTGTTCTATTTTATTAATGATAATGACTTTATATTTACTATTGGTTTAGGGCATTTCATCTTGCCAACTATACTTATCGTCACCGAATTATCGACTAGTTGGCAAGGGAAAAGTGCACAACACTTTGGGAGATTTACTTCACCATAGACCGCTCCCGGATGGACACCTGAAAGTATCGGTGGATGTTGTATTAGATCATGATGCGATGCTACCGGTACCTGACATGGTCTCAGAGACGACATTGCTGCGAGATGCAATAGGATCATTTGTTGCATGGCCCTCGGAGCTCATTACCATTAGTGATGAGGTATATTGAAAACGATTATGAATCATTTAGTTTTCGAATGTCAATTCTAAACCGTTTATTAATTATTTTTTACATTTTAATTTTAGACTGCTCCTATAAAACCCGCAATTAAGGGTAAAGGGATTTTACAGGAGGAAGAGTCTGTTGCATCACTAAAAGAGGTACATTTAAAGTGTTAATATATAATCTGAATCTAAATCTGCATGATTTTATATTTTACCTAACTTATATGATTTTTAGGCATCCGCTCGAGAGTCACAACAAGTGACGCAGCAAGTTCGTAGCGTACCACCCACTGGTCCTCCGAAGATAGCGGCAAAAAAAGGCGGTGCTTTTGTGCCTCGATACCGGACGACGCTCGCAACAATGGTTGATATGTCCGATTTGAAGGATGGTGCTTTACGTGAAATCAATATGGATGAAAGTGTCTTCGGTATTGAATTCAAGTCACATATTGCAATTGATGACTTGGAAGAGATTTTTACGCATGAACAACTAGGCGTCGGTAATATGCACTCATACATCCGGTAATATTCACTCATCCGATATATTATTTAATTAGTCCCACAATATAATTTATTTACACATTTCAATGAAAATAATCTAATGTTCATTATGTTTTTATTTAAGGTTGTTGTATGACAGAGTGTTGCGCGGGACTGTATTGTCTAACAGATTCCGTTTCGTGTCTTCCGCCCATTGCAGCGGAATGGCAATTGCTTCGGAACCGGAATCAGTTAGACATCTCTTAGTCGATAGATTCATGTCCACCGACAATTCAGAAAGTCTGCATCTTTGGGCGTATAATACCCGACCAGTAGGGTTAGTTTCTCATTCTTGGTTCATCTAATCTCTGTTTCTTTTGTGTATAGCAAAATTTTCATATAACCTATTGTTTTAATTTATAGAGCACACTGGTTGTTGCTTGCTATCAACCCTATAAGAGAAGTCGTGTATTATCTGAATTCGGTAAATGGTGACTGGACCAATTATCCGGCTATGAAGGAAATCGTTGATTTGTAAGTGGGATCGTTCTAAATATTCGTGTATATTTATATATTTACTTATTTGTGGGATTGATCTAAACATATGCTTTTATATATTTTTTAATTGGATCAATACAAGTGTTCCGAAGTCAACGGGACGCACAGGTATCCCGGACTAAATCAAACAACATTACTTGGATCAAAGTGCAGGTACATTATTTTTCACAATTTTGCTTATAATATTTATGCTACTTGATAAAACAAGACAACTATAAAATCTTATTTGTTTTTCTATGTAGTGTCCGCAACAGCGGAACAGTTCAGATTGCGGATACTTTGTTTTGAGGTTGATGAAAGAAATCCTTCAGGCGAATCAATTAGAGATTCCGCTCACGGTATGAATTTATAACTTAAGATAATTTCATATAATTTATTACATTTAACTAAATATATCATTCATATTATGTTTTTGTTTTGTAGTACCTTGACGAATTCCGTGCTGCTGGGTACCCGAGACTTAAGTTGGAAGAAATCAAAGAGAATTTGTGTCACTATTATATTAAGCAATTTTTCATGTAGGATTTGTGTCGATTTGAACTATAATATTATTGATGTTGTAATGATGTATATATATAATTTTGGATATTATAATGGTATTATATTAGTATATATATATATATATATATATATTGTCTTACTGAGGGCTGAAATTATATCGTCGAAAATATATTACAGGTCGAAAATATTACAGGTTGAAAACATATTACAGGTCGAAAAATATTACAGGTCGACTGGGAGGATTAAATTACAGGCTGCACATTAAAATACCTCATTTAGCAACGACAGCGCTTTTAAAAAGCGCTCTTAAAGGTCCACCTACAAAAGCGCTTCTTAGTAAAAGCGCTGCCAAAGAATAATAAAAAAGCATAAAAAATAAAAAAAACGCAACATACGAAAGCGCTTTTGGAAAAGCGCTCTTATAGGGGGCCTACCAGAGCGCTTTTTCCAGGAAAGCGCTCTTATAGGGGGCCTACCAGAGCGCTTTTTCCAGAAAAGCGCTCTTATAGGGGGGCCTACCAGAGCGCTTTCTGAAGCGCTTTTGTTACCTACGCCAGCGCTGGCTTTCACAGCGCTTTTAAAGCCCATAAAAAGCGCTTTTAAAGCCCCAGCGTGTTGTAGTGATTTTTTAGTACGATGTATCACATTAATTTAATATTTATTGGATTTTAATCTTTTAATATTAGTTATTAATTTATGCAACCCATTTTTTTTTTTTTTTACCATTTCATATATTTCAACATCAATTTCTTATATATAATAATTTTAAATTTTGCAATAACATGTGACCAATTGATAAATATATATCATCCCAAAAATTTAGATTCAATCTTATTCAATCCCATAATCTATATATTTAAACCTAATACAATCCAAAATCCAAGGATTACACGCAATCATTTTATAAATTATCATTATACTATTAAAAAGAAAAATACTAATTGACAAACATTGGCCAACAAAAAATAATTTAAATGTGGACAACCTCTCCTACTTTATTTTTGATTAAGAAGCCATCACTTAAACTGTGAGCAAGATCAAGATCCAGCTATATGATGTCAACCATATGAAAATAGAATAATGTGACCTGATACTTGGAATATGCCATAGTACCTTTTATTTTAAGGTCTAAATTCACCTTTTTCAATATTTGAGCCAATTTATGTGGAGATATTTATTACTAATATCTTTGTTTTGTTTGTTTATTTTACTCGTTATGGTTGAGGACTCTTGCATTTTACTCATTAGTTTTGATTTTGTATCAATTTCCATGTTTTAAACTTTTATTTTTATAATTATAGTTTATTTGTTTATGCATGTAGTTGGTTTCAACAACAAATTGGAATGAAACAAGATTATGATATCACTCTCAAACCATAATGTAATAAAGAAAGACTAATGATGGCCTAATTGAATCCATTGACTGTAAAGGTGTAAAAGTACCTGAAATATCTTCCATTAGAATTTAATTGACTGTGTTAGGTGCAACCTCTCTTTCATCTTTCATGGAATGTTTCCTACTTGTTATCATATTTAAGTTAGGATCGTTTTAGAATGGTCAAATTCGTGTATTTGGCTTTAATGATATTTAACATTTAATGAAGATTTAATATCTTCTTTATGTGAATTTTGGGTCACTTTAGTCTCTTAATTTAAAACAAATCTATATTGATTTTTTTATTTTTCAAAACGTATTATACAAGTCCTCTACGTCAAATTAGCGACAGAAAAATTTAGAAATCACTCGCTAAATTCGTTACTGATTAGATGAAAAGATTAACATGACGTGTTCTGAAGAGTTAAAAGATCAATATAAATTTTTTTAAAGTTAAGAAACTAAAATAAATCTCAATATTAAGATACGAGACCAAAAATGGTATTAATCCTTTAATGAGTCTTAAATATTCAATATATTAGAAGTAGGGATGAAAATATGTCAGACTGACTTATATGGACCTATAGCCTGAGCTATTTTAGACGACCTAACCTATTTAATAAATATGTTAGACTTTAGGCACCTCCTACGGGAGGGTTTTCACGTGAGTTCGCCAACATGGCCATTGAAAAGTCAAAAAATTGAGTCTTTGGATTTGTCAGGTGGCAAGCTCGTCACTTCAGCAAGGGATCCACTTTTTGGATCCTTCAATTAAAAAATTAATATACATAGTCCTCTCTCATACATTTGTAAGTTAAAGTTGATTAAAAAAAATATATTATTATGAAAGGCAAAATTATGAGACCCAATACAAGTTCTTTAGAGTTATACCATTAGAGATAAAATTAAACGAATTACTTCAAAATGACGTGGCACAGTGACACCTACAAAATAATCAAAATATGGATTGCACTATTGGAGATGATCTTAGATTTTTTTTTTTAAAATCTATCTAATTAAATAGGTTAGGCTCTTTAAAAAGCATATGAAGCCTTATATATATATATATATATATATATATATATATATATATATATATATATATCACAATCTACTTTTTCCCTTTGTACTCATACCAATTCTATAAAACCTTGATGAGTGCTTAGCTCACTGGGTGCAATTATGAGAGAAAACTTGTTGAAAGGAAGGAAAAAACCTATAAGATTAAGCAAACATTCACGGAAGAGGATGACACACTCATCATATTGATTGCATACTCTTTTATCTTCATTAGGGAGAAACCTTCCCCATTAGAATGAAGGACCCACATCAATAAGAGTATAATCCAAAGCACCCAAACGGGCAAAATACGATACAATTAATTTTCAGTATATATTGGTCCACCCAATCACTTGAGATGTCTTTATGAGAACTCCTGATCAAGGTTAACACAATCACCATGGTTTAATAAGTTATGGAAGAAACAAACAATGTGAAAATCAAACATGTATGAAGGTTGCATGACTTGATTAAATGTTGAAACAAGAGCGCTCACTAAGAAGAACAACAAATAAAGCAAAAAAACTCTTTCGCATGTCGTTAACAACAGAAAAGAGAAAAAATGACGCTTCAAAAGCCTTTCAAACCCTATTCATCCATTGAGGATCGTACGATCACCACACATCACTAACAATTGAGATCCCATCAAAAAACAGTTCAAAACCCTTGATTACTCTAAAGAAGAGAAAACATCATTACTAACTAGCATAGGGAGACGTGTCAGTCACTCCTTAAATATTTATCATTCTTCTCCTTTCAATTATGTAAATTTTGTTTTCCAATATCATTAATGAAAAATAATTTTGTAAAACCTTTCATAATTTCTTTTTTGAGACAACAATTATAATATTTTTTAATACACGTGAAAAATAAAAAACAACTTATGATAAAAAAAATGGAGGAGTAATATATTATATATTTTATTTTACATCAAACCTATTTAAAATATTGAAGAATAATAATTAATGATATGTCGAATTATTAACCATAGCGGAGGATCAAGAGAAGTCTAAATATTAAAAAAAGAATTAATTTTAAAATTAAAGGATTAAAATTAACGTTAATCAAATTAAAACATGAAAATACATTAAAACCTAATACAATCAAAAGATAACACACTATTATTTTTATAGGTAATATGACACAATTATTTTGTGAATTATCTTCATGACTAGTGATAGAATATGTTTTTCATATCATTCATTCAATCTTTTTCAACTTACAAACTACCATAACCACCTTTATTTATAGAAGTAAATGCATAGTTGTTAGTTAGTTAGTTACACTCATCCATACATAGATTTTCTCATGATTATATACATTCATGCACATGTTAATTATCTAATGCATGATACTTGCAACCTATGCTATTCTTCTAATAACTAGATACTATTAAAAAGAATACTTATTGACACACATTGGCCAACAAAAATGATTTTAATATGAAGAACCTCTCCTAGCTACTTGACTTTTGATTAAGAAGCCATCAACTATTTGCGTAAATATCAAGATATAGCTATTTGATGTCAACCATAAGAAAATGTCATAAATAGACTAAAGTGACCTGATACTCGGAATATGCCCATGTTGCCTTTTACTTTAAGGCCTATATTGACCTTTTTGAACATAAAGCGGAGCAATCATATAGAACATTAGGGATTTATGTAGAGATCTTTATGACCAATATATTTGTTTTGTTTGTTTGTGGCTCACACAATCTTAATTTTATCTTACTTAACATGGTTGAGGACTCTTGCATATTACTCAATAGTATAGAGTTTGAATCAATTTCTATAATTATAAATTCTTTATTGAAGAGTTTATTGTCCATATTATTTTTCAATAAATAAAATGATAACAAATTATTCAAATTTAAAAAGTGGCAAAACGAATCTCATCCGTTAAGTTATGTTAGCTCCATTCTAATTTGGTAATTAAGCTAGATCTAAGGAACCAGTTAGTCTGGTTGGTTCCAGTTCCTTTCTGATCGCAGTTGCGGGGGAGTTTGGTAATTAAGCTAGATCTAAGGAACCGGTTAGTCTGGTTGGTTCCAGTTCTTTTCCGATTGCAGTTGCGGGGATTGAACCGTGATTCTCACTACCAAATCTAGCGTCAATTATCATTAGACCAACTAACGATTGGTATCATGTTATTCTATTTGGCTCGAGAATAAGCGCGCTCTTGATCACAAGAATATTTAACTAATATTAATAAATTGTTTTATTTTTAGTTATAATTTATTTTATGTTTGTAGTTGGTTTCAACAACAAATTAGAGTGGAACCACAAGTTTAAGATATCACTCTCAAGCCATAATGTGACAAGGAAAGACTATTTGATGGCATAATTGAAGCCATTGACTGTAAGATGGAAAAGTATCTTAAAGCATCTTCCATAAGAATTTAATTGACTGAGTTTGGTGCAGCCTCTCTTTCATCTTTAATGGAATGTTTCCTACTTGTTGTCATATTTAATTTAAGGTTGTTTTAGAATGGTCAAATTCATGAATTGGTCCATACTAGATTAAAAAAATTGACCGAGTATTCAAGGTTGTCAACAGTTTTATTACTAATTCTCTACTCTCCCTAATTTTTGGGTGAGTTATAATCTAAAGTTAAAAATTTAAATAGCATAAATATAAATTTTATTTTTATTTCCATTTCTAATTGACTGTCAATTGAATATCTAATACTACAAATTATTTCTTATTTTTATTCTCGCTTCATAAAATAAATGTGTATTTTTAGGCCTATTTTATATGTAGAGGGTCTTTAAGGATATACTTCAGCCTTTAAGAATATGTTTGATTGTAAAGATTAAAAGTTGTGAAGAGAAAAACATGTCAGAGTGTAAAAAGAAAAAAAAATAAGTTGAATAAATTTAAAAAATTATTTCTTATAAGAGAAAAATTAAATAAATAAAATAGAGATAAGTGTGGATTAAGTATGAAAATATTAAAATATTTTTGATTTAAAAATATATATTAAAAATTAAATCTTATTTAATTTATTAGTTAATTAATTCAAATAATTAATCAAATGATTATTTAAAATAAATAAATAATTTAATTACTTATTTTTATTTAATTAATTAATTATTAAATACACACTATACTTTTTGTCTTACCGGTTGATCAGAACCTGAAGATGGGTCAGCGACTTCGAGCACAATGTTGGTGATGAGGAGGAGAGGTGTACTTGCAAGGCACTCCGACGAGCAAGTAAGTAAAGGCACTCCGACGAGCAAGTAAGTAAAGGCACTCCGACGAGCAAGTAAGTAAGAACGCAGATACGTGAAAGCGTTTCAAAGGTTTAAAATTGTGTTTCTTGACCCTCAAATGAGAGAATTTTTATATTATCCCCCAGCGCTCGACCATTGGTCCATGTTTTGGGCTAGATCGTAGATTTAGGCCCAAAATGCATGACTACCAGGATTCTAGGAGCGTGTCTAATAATCCAGGGAGGCTTCCCGAAACTAGCCATTGGTCGGGAAGAAGGGTGGTTTCTGGTTGACACGTTCGTCTGTCGGGCAGAGGTTATGTCACAATATTGAAAATGTTTGAAAGGGTGGGAGTGCCAAGCCCATAAAGGTAAGATACTTAGTGATGAAACCAGGAAAATTAAAGTTTTTAATGTGGGAGAAGATGTGACAGTGTTTCCAGTTGATACTTATAACAAGTTGCAACGACGTAAGTATGACCCGTTTAACGTGACCCGAAAGATCAACGATAATACTTATGTGGCAACTCTCCTGAATTCCATGAATATATCCAATACTTTCAATGATGCCGCCATTCATGTGTACCAAGTAGATGATGCTCTTATCAAGAAGAGAACACATGGTCGAGTTTCGATTGTGCCTATCGAAGAAGAAGCCGCACATCAGAAAGGTTCGATGGAATTTGCACAAGTTCGACGTCTGATGTTAGAATGATTCTTATTATACCTTCTGTGACATATGGGCTTTTTAAGTCATCAGAGTTTGCTTTACGTCCGAAAACAACATTTTTATATTTTCCCCAATTTTAACAATTTCTATTTTATTTTCTATAATTTTAACTATTTCTATTTTTGAATATTTTTAACAATATAGTCTTTTTTAGTATTTAAACATTTTTGAAATTTGTCGTGATTATCTTTGATCATAATAAAATTCGAGAATTTTTTCTTTTTGGTGGATTTCAAAACTTTTTTCATAGATTTATCGCTAACATATTTATATTTTCGTACTAAAGTTAGAGTTTACTAATCCTTCATAATTCCGGCCACATGACTTTCCAAACTTCAGATTTATACATTTCATCCATATAGAATTTCTCCTATTTGGGACCTTGGGTAGGCAGGCACCTCTAATGTGCTGAAGAAATAATAGATAAAAATAATTTGATAAACAATTCATTCTAAAATATTTTGATTATATAAAAATTATACCCATAAACGAATTATAATATATACTTGTACTTCTCATAATCTCATATTACGCGGTTCTGTTACCTTGTCAACTCATTGGTGATAAACTGATAATGCATCCTCTTGGAAAATCACACTCTTCCTTATGAGCATCTGGTAGCATGCCAAAATACTACTCAGGATGCACATAATCATGTGCCTTATGAAATTCTCAATGTGTTGCAGTATGTAG
Source organism: Vicia villosa (assembly GCF_029867415.1). Classification (NCBI taxonomy): domain Eukaryota; kingdom Viridiplantae; phylum Streptophyta; class Magnoliopsida; order Fabales; family Fabaceae; genus Vicia; species Vicia villosa. The sequence goes on along the minus strand of NC_081186.1, from coordinate 80,135,107 downwards.
GATAAGTGTGGGGAGTCCATAGATTTCTCATAAAAAGATAGGCTTATGTAGTATGTATATATCTTTAGGGGGGTATAGGTTCTAAGTGTCGGGTGTCCATAGATTTCTCATAAAAGATAATAGGCTTATCCAGTATGTATATATCTTTAGGCCCAATAAATGAAATTTGGTCCATATTGAATGTTAGACTTTTTTCTTTTTTGATAAAATGAATGTTGGAATTTATTTACATAAATACAGGTGTAAAATATGATTTTCTTTTTATAAATATATTAAAAATAAAAGTTGTTTTAATCACTCTTTCTCCGCACCTTAATATAAATAATATGTAGGCAGAAAACGAAATCAATTTGATTCAAAACTAAAAAAAAAATAAGTTTATTTATTTATTTTAAAATTGTTTATATTTCGGAAAGATGGATGAAGTATTTATTTCTGATTTAATTCAATGTGAGAAAAAAATGTGAATAGAAAGTATTGAGAAGAGAGCCGATCCAATAAAATTGGAGGCTTTGTTCTAATTTAAAAAATAAGTTTAAATTTTTAAAAAGTTACAATTATAATAATTAAAAATAACATGTCAAAAATATAAATATATATTAAAAATAATTATAATTATTTTGACTTTGATCCATTTTTTTTAATATATTTAATTTTTATCATATCATTTTTTTTATTGAATTTTTTAATAATGTTTTTATATTTATTAATATTAAAATATTTGAAAAAATTAAACTTTTTAAAATTTTGGGGACCTGTGTTTTAGATTTTTTAATATTAAAACGAAATCACTGATTAAAAATAAGTGTGAGAAAATCTCACATTAATAAAAAAAAGTAGAGATCAAACACTTTATAAGAGAGAACTCATATATCCATTATTTTTAAGATTGTGATGAGTATCTAGTGTGTGTAAGTCTAATGTACACTCTATACTAGCACACCGTTTTAATAAACTGAATCAATTCAAAATTAATTAAAGACTATTGTTCAATAATTAACTCTTTAAACTTGCATTCTAGCATCGAAAAAAATACATAAGATGTAAAAAATCCAATTCATTTAGTGTTTTTTTTTTTAAAAATCAAAAGGGGCAAAATCCCATGAAATAAATGAAGAAAAATTGGTAAAAAATTGAGAGGGCCAAAGAAACTCACCTCTAACTTATCTAATTTTATAACTTAGTAAGCCTAACTTATTTCTATTAAAATCCAACATAACATCCGAATGGACCTCATTCCATCGAGTAAGATTAAGATCTGAGATGCAACAACTATTGAAACTTTAGGAAGTTGACCAATATATTTCTAGGTACTAAGTTTGTGAGGATAAAGTCATCGTTCAAGAAATATTTTGGACTCATCCTGATTCTATTAAGTTGTTCCAGACATTTCCCACTGTGTTCATAGTTGATTCAACATGCAAAACAAATAAGTATAGACTTCCACTCCTAGAAATTGTTGGTGTTTCTTCTACGAAGATGACATTTTTAGTCGGTTTTTCATTTTTGGAATTCGAAAAAGAAGACAATGTTACACGGGCTTTGGAAATGTGCAAGACTATGTTGAAGGACCAAAAAAATATTCCACAAGTAATAGTCACTAATCGCGGCACCACATTGTTGAATTTAGTTGCAACGATGTTTCCTACATCGTATGCATATTTATAAGTATCACATAAAGATGTGAAAGTCGACTAAAACTTGCGGTTGACACCAAACAAGTGAAGGGTGAAGATGAAAAATGGTCAAACCTAGTGTGGTGGTGGAAAAGATAATAGATGCATAGAATTGTATAGTAAATTCTTCCACAAAATAACTATATGTCGGATCTGTAATACATTTTAGGAGGATGTGTGCGGGATGTCTAGATTTCTTAAAATAATTTGAGGGCATTATTTTTGACTAGGTTAAAGAGAAGATTGCTTGCGCCTGGACCGGTCAGGTTAGACACTTGGGAAATACAACAACTAACAAAGCTGAATCTGCTCATACTACACTAAAAAATTGGTTGAGAAATAGTAAAGATGATTTTTGTCGAGAATGAGACATCGTAAACCAAATGATCTGAAACCAACATAATGAGATACATACATTATTTGGTCGGATAATTACTGTGTTAGAACACTAATTCAAAGATAACATCCTTTATTTAAAGTTGGTCGACAACATATCTTGGGCGACATTGAATTTTTTCACAAAGCCAAATAAGATGATAAAACAGGTTCAAATAGCTCAAAGTATGGATGTACATCTAGGAAGACGTACCGTCTTCCACGTGTTTGTTTAATTTCAACGAAAATGAAGTTTGATAAACCGATACGTATAGATGGGGTTTACAATCATTGAAAAAGGCTCCGGTTTGATGATGATGGTGTGACGAATGATGATAAATCATGTATAACTATTATTATGAAATGGGAAGTAATCCGAGGGAGATTTTCGAAACCTAATGACATCATGAAATCATACATCTAAGAGAAACTGAGGAAGATTGTATATCCAGAAACAATGGATTTCAAACCACCGTCGGAACAGGCTAAAACAAAGGATGCTCCTAAAAAGTTCAAACTGATACAAAGTGACAACTCTATGAGACATTCTCCTTCATACTTTGAACATGTTGACTTGCATTTTCCAGATTCCTCAACTCTAAAATCTCAAAAAATGTTTTCACGGGTGATCGTATTAGCAAACCATCTCCTCCACCACCGTTACAGAAAATCATCCATATTGAAGAGATTCCACTTTTTATGCACAAATACATTGAACACATTGTAGATGTTGAAGGTGACGACATTTATGGTTTTCGAGCTATTTCGAGTTTGCTCAGTAAACAAGAAAAGGACCACCAACTTTTCGCTATCACCTTATTAAAGAGATCACGACGCATAAGAAATAATACACAAAGCTATATGGGATAAAAATAAAATTAAGATGCAATTCTCAATGGTCTTGTTCCTTGAGTTAGTGTCTGACAACGTTTGAAAAATGGGTTCGCTTCCCGAAAATTAGACATCTTATAGCAAGTGCTTATAATAGGGTGTGTATTGATTTAACATGATACAGTTTCTCGAAAATATTTTTTCCACTTTGGAGTAGGTCATCTCAAAATTCATCTAGACACATCAAGTTCGAGTATCGTTCATCCCTGATTGACAAGGAAGGGAAGATATGGTTCACCATGCTTGAAATGAAAACGAATGAGGATTTAAAGGTTATGTGGAATATATTTTATCGTTATTCAACAAAAGGTTTGATCGAAGTGGATGCGACAATTGTAAGATCAATCGAAGAAATTATAAGGATGTTTCAACGTCCTGAATCACCCGTTTTTAGTGGAATGTAATGTTAATTTTATGTTAACAATTATCTATATAATGTTTATTTTGATGTTAATTTATGTTGTTTTTCATTATTCCGCCATTGGTCCTGGTTGCTTCTGGTTTGAACAAACATAGCATATTTTGGAGATGCATCCCAGATCATTAAGAATTGATACAAAGTTGTATTTTCAGACATAATTTTTAACATAATAAAAGTGTCTCATCAATTTGCGTTGAGGAGTGTGTACAAAATATATCCGGATATGAATTTCCGAATTTTAGAGGCATGTATGACCATTCACCGTAGTGTGAAAGCACCTTATAAGAAGATGGCATTTCATTAAATATAATAACTAGTCGGTCCACTCAATGACCCAACTTCCTGTCAAACAGCCAAATAGATTGTGGTTTAATAATTCCTCCTTTGTAATTATCAATTAGATAACTATGATAATCACAATAAATAATAGTAGTTTTTCGCTTAAAACAAATTACTATGAATTTAGTCCTCTTTGTATCCGGTTACCCTTTTAACTAAGTCATATTTAACTAACACTTCAAATATTTATAAGTGTAAATTACACGTGCTATGCTATGATCACTTAAGTTACAAAATGCATGAGAGAAGGTAAACCAACCCATTCATGTGATACCTCTCATGCCAACAAAGCCTTGCATCAACCTAACATTAACACTCCAAATATATACATCAATTATATCTCTTCTTCAACTATTATAATAAAAGATCATTAGAGAATGGAGAGTCCAAAACAGAATACAGTTAGCTTTTTTCAGATGCCTCTTCACTATCCAAGATACACAGAGAAAGACTACCAAGACATGCCTGAATGGAAGCTTGATAGTCTCCTTAAGGAATATGGTTTGCCTACACATGGTGATTTGGCTTACAAAAGAGACTTTGCTATGGGTGCTTTTCTTTGGCCTAAGTTCCCTCTTAACTCAAAGTCTTGATTGAGCCTAATTACCTTACTACCTACCTATATATATAATTCAATAATGTTTTCATTTAGTACTTATGTAGGAAAAAGAACAATACTAGTGTATGTAGTTTATATAAATTTTGAACTAATTAATGTATAATTTTACTTATGAGTTCTATATATATACTTTAGTTTCTTTCAATCCTCACTCAATTTTATACATTTTTTAAATTTTGGAAGTTGATCTAGTAGTGAAGGCTTGAATACAATGAGTAAACGGTAGAATTAATCTCTTAGATTAATCGATCGTAAGGTCAAATGTTATGATTTTTAGAAAATTTTCACCCTATCATAAACAATGTTAATGTCGTATTTAGTGTTTGTGTTTTCTCTAAAGAGTATCTTATTAAAAAAAAAGTATTGGTTGATAAATCTAATTCAAGGGGTTCAACTTTTTCCATGCTCAACGTCACTTTATAAATATACATTAAAAGTTACAATGTTTATATGATAATGAAAGAGACTTATTTTTTGTTTGTATACTTTTAAAATCATATAGAAACATGGGACAGGTAAAGTTAGGCTCAATAATACCATCATTAAAACATGATCCAACAACTCTCAAAGGGAACATAATGTAGAAAAATATAAAACTAGACTACTATAAGAGTTTACGCTTCAAAGATATTGGAAATAATTGAATTCAAGGGGTTTGTTAACAAATTACAATTGGTGGACGTTATTGGAAATAAGTTTATATGGTTTGTTATTATTACATATGATTGGCATTATTATAAGTAATATTTGAAACAAGATTGTCAAGTTGTGAGACATTCTGTCTCAAAGTGTGTTTGTGACAAACAACGTGTTAAGTAAAATGTCATGCAGTATGTGAGATATCTTGTCTTACTCGATTTGTTTGGCGCACAAGGTTGATTGTAATATTTCTTAGCATTTTAGATATTTTTTTTCTTTTATGTCCAATCACATATTTGATTGTTTATGTGTGTTTTTGTTTTAAAAAGATTTAATTTGTATATGTTTTAGTAATATTGAATTTCATATTTTCAAAAAATTTCAATTTATTCAAAAATTGTTTCAATCAAGATTTGCAATCAACATTTGCATTCAACATTATGAAGATTGTCCAAACACTTGGGAGGCTGTTTAAGTAAAAAGTGAGAGGGGTCTCAGATTCAAGAGAACCTGGATCAAATTTCTCGGGTAGTATTAGGAAAAGAGAAATTAAACTCGGAGAGTTCAAATAAGACTATTTTGTACTTCTGACTATTAAGAGTGAATTTCCTTTCTTTGGGTTAATGCCTCTCAGATGTAGGTGACTTTGCATCGAACTGACTTAACAATTTATGTGTTCTTTAATTTATGCATTTGTCCTTCCTATTACGCATACTTATTATCATCCACATTGTTCCAACATTGTGTCTGATATCTTGTCATCAATAGAACAACATTTCAATTGGTAACTGAGCGGACACCATGTTCTGGTTGGGTGAACCCCAAGGTTATTCTACATTCTATTCAAAATGGACAATGCTAAAGAAGAAGGATCCATGAATTAACCACTTATTCTTGATGGTACAAACTATGACTATTGGAATATTTATACGGTGCTCTTTCTCAAGTCTATGAATAGTAAGACTTGGAAAGCAGTAATAATGGATAGAATCCTCTAAAGGTTACAGTTGAAGACGACATTGAAACCTTGAAGCCTGAAAAAGAATGGTCAAAGAAGGAAGGTGAAGAAAAACTTGGTAATTCTCGTACATAAAATTCCATTTATAATGGAGTTGACAAGAATATCTTAAGAATCATCAACACATAAACTTGGTAACTCTCTAATCTGCTATGAAGGCACCTCCAAGGTTTGTATGTCAAGACTTCAAGTCTTCACATGAAAATTTTAAAATATAAATTTGAAAGAGGATGAAACCATTGGTGATTTTAATGTTCGCCTTTATGACAATGAAAATAGATCTTTTGCAATTTGTGAACAATTTTTAAAGTAAAAATTGGCTAAAAAGATTCTCATATATCTTTCAAAGAGGTTTAATTTGAAAGTCAAAACCATTGAAGAAGCATACGATGTGAGTACTATCAAAGTTAATGAGTTGATCAGTTCTCTTCTAACTTGTGAAATGGCAATTAATGACAAATCTGAAAAAAAGAACAAGATTGTTGCATTCAAAGATGATGTTGAAGAAGATGAGGATCATGTAGAAGGTGAAATAAATGATAACCTAATTGAATATATTGCTCTTCTAGCCAAAATGTTTGGCAAGATCAAGAGGATACTTGATAATAGATCTAGGAATAAACAAAACAAGGGCAAGGGAATCCATTTTCATGAAAGTGAAGGTTTAAGGTACATTCAGGCCAAATGCACCAACTTTCTTAGGAAACAAGAGAAGGGATATACTGCTACTTTTTCAGATGACGAGGTTGAGGAAGAGAGTGAGAGTGAACAAGCTAATAAGTTGGTTGCCTTTAATACTTGCATAAGATCCAAATCTAATATGCACAATGATGGTGACTCAAGTGATGAAGAACTTACTGATGATGCACTTTATGAAGCCTACGAGATGTTGTATCTTAAATGGAATGAAGAATGTAAGGTTGGTGAAAAACAAAAAGAGAAGATTGGTGTTTTTCTTCATGATAAAGCGCATTTCATAGCTACTATCACTGACTTAAAGGAAGAAGTTGATCATTTAAACACCAAACTTGAAGGTATGACTAAATTTGTTCGCACACTAAATCTTGAAAATAAATCGCATCTCATAGCTACTATCTCTGACTTCTTGGGATACACAAGATGACAAGAGACAAGAAAAGAGTTGGATTCAACTAAGATTCTTTAAATTCTAAAACCAAGTTTGTTCCTCCTACCTAGAGTAGTGAGCTTATCATGTCAAATCATAGGTCTTAATATCTTATTCGGCATCATAATTAGTACTTTAATACTTATGTCAAAGCTTCATGGGTATGTTACTATTATGGTCGACAAGGTCATATAAGAATTTTCTTCTAAAAATTATATGGTAGACCTTACTATCACTATCATCCTCGCTCTATCTAAAATATTACAAAACAAGTGTGCCCTCAACAAGTGTACTCTTCAATAAATCCAAGTACTAGGAGCCAAAGCAACTCATTATGAGTTGTAGAGAGGAAGCAATCCAGGTGTGAGATATTTTTATGTATTTGTTTGCAAATATCATATCCTTGTTGATAGAGAGCAAAAACACAAATCAGATCTTAAAGGTGATGAAAGAATATTATTGGATATTCTACAAATATTAGGGCTTACCAAGTGTTAAATAATTGTACAAGATCCATGATGGAGTTTATAATTATTATTATTTATAACATCCAATACGAAGCTACCAGTCATGAAGATTATGAGTATACTATTCTGGAGCAACATGTCACACAAGATGTACCAGAGAAAGATACCAACATCATATGCCAATTGAATATGAGAATTCTAAAGTTGAAGAATATAGTGCTCCTATAAATAAAGGAACATCAACAAAAGTTCATAAGAATCATCCCACTAAAAACATAATTGGGGATCTAAAAGAAAGAGTCATGAAGAGCCCAAAAATTACAAGTAAGTAATAGATGATATGTGCTTTATATTAAAAAGTGAGTCCAAGAATGTCAAGGAAGCTCTCAAGGATGAATACTGAATAAATGACATGCAAGAAGAACTTGGTTAATTCAAAAAGAATGGAGTTTGGGAGTTGGTCCCTAGACCTAACTCTCCAAACATTACGGGTACCAAGTGGAGCTATAAAAAATTTGTGGCGAGAATGGAAATGTCACTAGAAAAACAAGGTACACCTTAATAGATACTACAAACTTTGATGAAACTTATTCCCCTGTCGCTCTTTTAGAAGCTATAAGGTTGTTACTAGGAATATCATATCTTTTAAAATTCAATTTGTATTAAATTGATGTGAAAAATGTCTTCCTGAATGGATATTTGAATGAAGAAGTTTATGTTGAATAATCCAAATGAATCATTGATCCATACTCACCACATCATGTTTAAAAGCTTAAGAAGATTCTATATGGATTGAAACAAGCTTTCAGAATTTGGTATGAAAGGTTCATAGAGTTTTTCACTAGCAATGGTTATATTAGAGGTTGAATTGACAAAACTCTGTATGTTATGCAAGATAGTGGATGACATTGTGTTTGGAGGGATGTCAAGCAAGATGGTGGAACATTTTATTCAACAAATGTAATTTGAGTTTGAAATGTGTTTGGTTAGGGAACTTACTTAATTTCTTGGTTCTAAAGTTAAGGAAATGAAATATGAAATTTATCACAAAGCAAGTATGCTAAGAATATTGTATAGAAGTTTGGTCATGAAAATTCTAGGCATAAACGTACTCCCGTAGCCACTCATGTCAAGCTTACTAAAGATGATCAAGGAGTGACTGTTGATCAAAGTCTCTATAGAAGTATGATTGGAAGTCAGTTATGTCTCGCTATTTGCATCCTGACACAACCTTATATGTAGGTGTATGTGCTCGTTATCAAGGGTAGAGATAAATTGAGGGACAAAATGCATGGAGAGAGAAAGAGAAAAAGTGTTTGCATATTATAACTATTTTTTTTGTTAGTTATAAAAGTAGTGTTTGTTTTATGGCTCAGACTATTGTGAGAGATATTAATAGGTCTCTAATCTACGAGAGCAAGCTTTTCGCCTTTTTTTCTTCATTTTCACCCGATAAAATTAAAAAAAAAAAAACTCCCACTATTATTATCAAAAACAAAAAAAAAAAGTTTCTCATAGGAGACAACACCTTATTAAATGCTTTCAAATGAGAGAATTTTGTGAAAAATATTTCTTTGGATTAACTCGGTTGTATATGTAGTAAAAAAAACATTATAAATGCTTTCATATTTTTCCTTTAATTATATTAATTTTAATATATTTTCACATTATTTTGTTCTTCCATAAATTTTGTAATTTTATTTTCTTATCATAATTTTAAGTCTTGAGTCTTTATGATACCAATAATTATAATGTGAAAATATTACACTTTTTTGACCAAGTTGTTGATTTGACAACATTATTAATACAACTATTTTTTAAAATATCTTAACCTTTGTTGAAAGTTTTATATAATAAAGTACAGATTCAAGATAATACTAGTATATATATACACCCACATCCTATAGGAAGAAGATGCAAAACAAGTTCTACAAAGTCAACTTGGATTCCAAATCTTCCATAGATCCATCCACAACATATTTGAAAAGAAGAAGAAGAAGAAGATGCCTTGCATTTACATCACCACCAATCTTAACTTAGATGGAGTCGATACTGATCCCATCTTTTCTGAAGTCACCACTGCCATCTCAACAATCATCGGAAGACCCGAAAAGGTACACTTTCTGTGTTTTTCATGCAAAGTTTTTAAGATTATGTTTTTTTTTTTTTTGGTTTGTGGTTGACAAAATTATGGTTTTGGTTGGTTGGTTTTGATAGAATGATTCATGTTGTTGATTAGTTTCTTGTAAGTTTTGATCCAAGTAATTGTTTTGGTTAATATTGTTAGGCTATTTCTAGTTAGATTGTCTTATTCAATAGAATAAAATGAAAAACATTATTTTAAAATATATTTTAATTTAATTTAGGATATGATGTAACTATTTAGACTTTGGAGACACGAGGTTTTGTTTGTTGCTTTGTATGTTAATTAGAAAATTGATGTTTTGTCTTACATCAGGGTGATTATTTAATTATGGTACTTGAGAAAAACAAACTGGTTTGGTTTCATATTGGTTATGAATGATATTAATTTAATCAAATTAATATATAATATTTAATCATATTAATATATAATATTAATATAATATAAGATATTTTAAGTAAACCAATATAAATAATAATATAATAATTAAAAAATTTAGTTATGCAGATGAAACAATTACTTGTCGTCCATACGAGCTGACTCTAAATTAAGACTTTAATTTAATGACTCAAACTTTTTGTTTTATCAACTTACCAAGTCGTCCCATATAGAGCAGCTCATTTTGACAATTTTAATTAGTAATGATAATTATTATGCAACTTGATTATAATGCAACTTGACTTAGACTCCGCTAAAATTGGGTGCATTGGTTTGGGGAAATGCCCATTAATATTAAAATAATATGACAAATATGAAATAGTAAACGTTAAGTTTATGATTAGTTTTACTATTAAATAAAAAGTCATGCTAATTAGTTTTCAATGACACTCTTTAAAAAATTTAAATAAAGAAAACATTTTTTAGAAAAATCAAATATTTTAATTTCTAATAATTAGATATAGACATTTCAAAAAGTAATTTTTTTTTAAAGTTTTTAAAGAGTGTTTCTGAGATACTCGTTAATATTTTTTTTAAAGAGTTCAAAATTCTACCTCCAAAATAGTTATCTTTTAATTTTTTAAATATGACTATATGATTGACAAATCTACATTTTAGGGATGTTTGTTTCATGAATATAAATGTTATTTCGAGGAATGTGACATTGAAATTCATATATTCCCTTATTTTGATAAATTATACCCAAATACTCTTTATTTCCAGGAACAAGTTTTGTTCATTAATTTTTTTAATATTTATTCTCATATCAAAGGATGTGAATCCTATATTTCCATGGAAATATAAAATAACCAACCATAACTTGCAACTCTCATGTTATTTTGATACATTTATTTTTTATTTTTAAAATTTAATTAAAGTAAAACAAATAAAATATTCCTGGCAACTTTATTGATTTACCAAATACATTGGTCGGAATAAAGTTCATGGCATTAATATTTCTAAGAATGATATTTCCAGATTATAATTTTAATCCACGAAACAAATACACCATTGGATGCTAACTCTTGAATATATTTTATAAGTACCTCCAAAATTAAAGTGAAAAAAAAATGATGGTTTAAAGTTTAATCTTAATGCAACCTTATTAATTGTTTGAGTCTTCGCACTAGAGAATTTCTCAAAAATATTTTTGATAGTTCGAAAAAAGAAATTTAAGAGTGTGTTTGAATGCAGCATTTTAATGAAGCAAAATATTTTTTTTAGGGAATTTAAAATGACTTGATCAAAGTTCATTGTTTGGATAACAAATATGGAGAATTGTTAAAATGATATAAATTTATGAAGTATTTTAATCAAGTTAAATTTAAAATTTATAAAAATGACCTAAAGAATTTAACAATGAATCATTTTAATACTCCATCCAAACTAAAGAATTTAAACTTGAATGAATTTCAATTGAATCATTTGAATTTCTTAAAAATTCATAATTATCTCATCCAAACACACTCTAAGAAATTTAAAATTCTAATTAATTAAAATGATTCATTTGAAATTATTTTATTTTTAAATTCATTTGTTTCGATGAAAAATTAAAATAATTCATTGTTAAATTTTTGGAATAAATTTCATAAATTTTAAAACTTTTAGGTCAAATTTTAAAAATAGGAAATAGGGATCAATTTGAAATTTTTGAAAATTTGAAAGTACTAATTTGTAAATTTTAAAAATTATTAAAGACTTATTTGTAATTTTTGTGGGTGAATTTAAATTTTTTATAAAATATGAGGACCATCTTGCAAATTTTGAAAAATTAATAATAAACAATTTAACATTTGTATTATATAGAGGAAAATAGCAATTTCAAATTTTTTACTTTTTTGTGTAATTTAAAATTCGTTAAATATAATTTGAATAAAACACATCATAAATTTACATTATTTCAATAATTCTTTATATACAATTTCATCAAAACAATAAATTTTAGTCAAGTCATTTTCAATTACCGCAAAAAAAATATTTTTTCTCAATAAAATACTCCATCCAATTTTTTTTCCTCAAATTTTCAACCAAATCTCTCTAGTGACCCTATTGCTACTCTTCTTCACATCAATAAAATTAAGTGCATGTTGTTTTGATCTAATTGATGTGAATTTATCACATGTTATAATAAATTAATAACTAGATTGTTATCATGGTTAACCTATCAAACATAAAATCAAATTACTATCAATATCAATAAATTGAGTCTATTTTCTTAGGTTTTTTACCATAAATCTTTTCCATAGTTTCGTAAGATGACTCATTAACTTATTCTATGTGCTTCATAATTTTGTTAAATAATTTGGTGATCCATTCAATACCAATATTTTGAATAGAGTAACTTTTATTTGATTGGGAAAGCGTATCTTTAAAAATTATTATATGTTGATATTACACTTTTGATTATGTTCTTTCTTACATATAATATTGATTTTTTTTTAATAATAATAGTTTCATTCTAAAATAATTGATTTATTTAGAAAAAATTTCACAAAAATGACTAACTTTTTTAAATTTTCAACTGATTATTAATTATATTTTTATTTGTATAATTTAATTAATAGTATTTACATCATTCATAATTTTACATAAAATTATCAATCAAATAAATTATTTTAAAATTGATAAACTACTTTTTAATTAAAGCATTATATATATGGCTGGTCATGGTACAGTTCGTGAGAAGAACTGAACTGAATTGAATAAAATTATAATAAAATTCACTAAAATTAAATTGAACCGTTTTAATTTACTAAAAACTGACTGAATCAAAATTATTGTATTGATATACCGTTTTGAAATTTCGAACCGTTAGAATATAATTTTTTTAAAACCGAACCGTCTATCAAAGAGCCGAACCGTTAAACTATTTTTTAATTTTTTTTAATTTTTTTTTTAACTTGTTTTCAGCATTTTTCATTTTTAATTTTGGTTTGATTCAAGTTTAGATTCAGGTCGGTATGATTTCAGTTATGATTCGATTCTAGAATTGTTTGTGCATAATAATTTAATTCATTAACCAAATATAACAATTCGATTATTTGAACTTTAGTTCAATTCGAGAACAGTTCAATTATTATAACTTCAATTCGATTTATTTATTGAATTTCTTTTGAACAGTGCTAATTGTAATAGATAACCCCACAAATTAAACAATCATACTAACCTAAATAAAGAAAGAATATTCTCTAAGAAACAAAGGAGAAGCATGACTTCGTCCGAGAAACAAGCTGAGGGAAACGTAGAAAAATATAAAAAAAAAAAAAGAAGAAAAAAAATTAGAGGAGCAGCTGGCCACCCAGCACCCCTATCTATATAACAATGTGAATGGGACTGTTTACCATCCTTCCTGTGGGACCCCTGCACCAGCACCACAGTTATTTGTTTATTTGTGGGTGGGTACAGAACAAGAATAATGACTACTATAAAAATAAACCAAGAAAAGTGAAATTTCTTTTTATTTTCATAATTTTAAAGTGATGTAAAATAAAAATAAATTTTCACGAGATTATATTGTGAATTTTTTTAATAGAATTGTATTGTGATAATATGATAACTGTGCAGTTTGTGATGGTCCTATTGAAGTCATCAGTGCCAATATCATTTGAAGGTAACAAAGATCCAGCTGCTTATGCTGAAATAATATCAATGGGAGGCATAAATAAAGAAGTGAAGAGCAAACTCATTGCTACCATTGGCACCATATTACAGTCAAAACTCTCTATTCCAAGAACACGTTTTTTCGTTAAAGTTTTTGATACCACTGCATTTCCTACCCCATCTAAATTGTAATGCTTTCATATTTATACAACAATAATCATCACAAATTGTCTTTATGATGTGTATTGTTATATACTCCATTAAAAATTAATATTATGTTATCTGTTCTCGTGCTTAATGTTTTTCTTTATCAGATAAATATTGAATTGAATCTAAGAGACCATTCACTCAAACTTCTCTTGGCCCAAAAGGTATCAATAAAATGGTTATAAAACATTGGAACAAATTTTTTGTCACACATGATGCCGTAACGATGATGAAGGCATTTGAGGTTCAGCATCATGCTACCAAGATTTTGGTTTTGGCTAGTAAGGTTCAACAAGATGGAATTGGGGTAGGAGAAAATTTGGTTATTTCTTTTGATAGACAACTTTTGCAACCAAAACCTTCATTTTTTACCATACACTTTCACACCCGAAAGAAAGAAAAACTAACGAAACACAATGCGTTCAACGACGGACTAAACAAAAGCATTGAAGAAAATATTTTCAACTCCATGGAAGATAATTTCAGCAAAGTTGTTGAAGATATTGACTGGGATGCTCTTACGGTAAAGGATACTTGTTAGGAAATTGAAAAGGGTATCAACATTTGTATCATGAGAAAAAATGGTGAATTTAACACGTATATCTCAAGAGCTTATTCAAGAACATGTGGATTATCTAGTAGTATAATTTTTCCATTAGAATCTTTTGGTAACTCAAGGAAAAGTGAGCAAGATGGTAAGTTCCTTGCATATCGAATTATAGCCATAAAAGAGGTGCACATAGTTGCTACAATATATGTCTTATCCTATTTTATAGTCATCCTTACCTCTAATTTAAGTGGCTTTTGTTTTACACTTGCTTTGACTTTATTTGTTGTTAACCACCAGGCACCAACATATAAGTCATAACATGAAGAGGTTTGAAATGCGAAGCAATATTAGCAGTCCTTGTTGTGTTGTTGTGATTTGAGTCAAAGTAATTTCAAGTATTGTGATGTTTTTGTTATCAACACAAACAATTTGTTAAAGTGTATTAAGAATTGGAAATGTCTTGGTGCTGTTAATGTTGAATCACGATTTTAACAAGTTTTCCACCGAAGAAATTACCGGGTCGAGTCGTGGATCGATATGCTTTCTTTAAGACGTTTCGCGGTACTGCTAAAATTATGCAAAACAGCTCTTAATAACCACGACGCCTCCAGGATAAAACAGCCCAGTTCTATACTATACAATTACTACTTGCACGGTAGATAATCGGTCTAGAAATACACCCTCAGATGGTACTAATACCATTCAAATATGGTATAAATACCATCTTAGTATCTAGTATAACGATCAGTCGTAGTAATTTCTCAAACCAAGAGAAATCTCAATAATTCTCTAAAGAGAATCCAAGAAAAATTATACTTGATAATTTCTCAACTCAAACGAGGAGAAATTAACATTATTCTCTAAGAATAATTCAATAAAGTACTCGGAAAATTCAACGAGTAGAAAGAAAGGGGGAGAAGTTAGTGCTTCGACAATTCGAAAGAAGTGGAGTTATGAGAATGAGGAAGGAAAAACTCAAAATAAGTTTTTTGTGTGTTTTAGAATGAAACAAGTGACTTCCTTATATAATGAAGTAAACTAACCAAGATTTATAATCTAAGCGATGTTGGACTAAGGAATTGTTTCAACTAACACACAATGTGGGACTTGGCTTAGGAACTTTTTCAATTCATCTCCCTATTTTGGAATATTGACATAATGTTCCAACAATCCCCCACTTGAATTTAAAAAAGTGTTTCAGAAGTAACGTCAAACATTTCTAAGATTGTGTATAAGCAAAGGTGTCTACGACTTGAACCTTTGCGTAGCAAGTAGGATTCCGATTCAACAAGAGTGACATTATTGTCTTGAACTCTATCTCAGACATCAGACCCGCACACAACCTTTTCTTAAGGTGTATTCTTAATAGCCCGTACATTTAATGGCCCTACACGTGTATCCCAGTTTAGTGAAGGCTCTAGGAATTTTGCCTCGAAATTCCATAGGAACCGGCCTTAGTTCCACAATCACATAGGTGATTCTATCAAGAGTACTCCTGTGGCCTAGGTACTCCCTCATACAGAGTAAAGATATCATACAGAGTTTCTATTATCTCATCTTCTTATTACTTCAGGATTCATGCTTCTTTTATTTACTCTAACATGATCTCCTCATATTACTCACAACATGTTATTACCCATTGAACCTATTTCTTGGGATCTCCAGTCATTTAGGTCGGGTTACAATCATGTGCAACTCATTTCGATATAGGCATTAGTCCCATGTTTTTGGATGTATTATGGACTTTCTCTCTAGCTAATCCTTTCGTAAAAGGATCTGCTAAGTTTTCATCAATGCGTACATGATCCACTCTTACAGCTCCTTTAGAGATACAATCTTGTGAATTTTGAACAACCATCATACAACGGTTTCTCTGCATCGCTTACCAACCTCTCAAACATTTTGGGACAATCCGCAAGATCTTCTTCAAGCGCTTCTGCAATCTCTTCGACTCGATCGCAATCGTATGTGTCTGTGCAATCGTCGTTTGAAGCATACTTCCTATTACAACTCGACCCAGCATTCCCGTTACTTTTCTCACCATGCATTGTCCAACATGTATAACTTCTATCAATTCCAAACCGTAGTAAATGGGATCCCAACTTTTTCCCGTCAACCTTATCCCCATAACAGCAACCCAAGCAAGGACACGGCATTCGAAGCGGGTCTTCGGAGTGCGCAACCGCAAACTCAACGAATTCCCATACCCCTTTCTCGTACTCTTTCGACAATCGGTTTGATCTCATCCATGTCTTATCCATGACTTAATTAAGCTAAACAAATGCTTCTTGGTTTCTCTATCAGGTACTAAGGAATTCTGTCAAGATAATAAATAGCTATCATCATAATAGAATACCTAATCAGAATACCTAATCAGAATACCCGATTTCTTAAAGAAGACATTACCTTATTTCAAGGTAATATAAGTCCACAAACCAAAAAATTGGTTGAGAGACACTAAATTGATATTAAATAGAACCATAAACAATAAACTATAAGCAGAAAATAACAAACTATAAGCAAGAAGAAAGGGATAGTAACCTGAGTTAGACTTGATGTGGGAGATGGGTAGGTTTGAATCGGCGTTGTACAAGTAGAAACCAGAGACTTCAATATCTTTAATATCCCCTGAAAAATAATCATCACCCAAATGTTATAGCAATTCTAGATACATAGTACCGCAAGGTAAATCAAAGTTTAACAACTACTTAGAAACCGGAGGCTTCAAAGTAACTGTAAAATTAAACACACACACGATGTTGTTAAATACACCACTACTAACACAATATCAAAAAAACCCCAATCTAGATTGAACATATTAAAAGCAGTTTCTATATATTAAAGATGCTTGCTTGAAAATCACACACACTAAATACAGTGAAATTATTAGTAACTGAGACAATATTTGTGGCGCAGGACACAACAAAACATATACTGTCATCGCCATAGCAGCGCCATTAAAAAACTATCTTATTTAACTTGGTTAATGTCCTAAGCTAACAATGAAGAATACGAAGACGACGGAGAAGATGAAATAATGGTCATTGAAATTTGCCTAATTAGTGTGTGTAGTCTGATGGTTGATATTTGATTCTATGCACATTGGAAAAATCTATAACTATGATATATTTTGATTGTTATACTTGTATGCCTCCCTTTGATTCAATTTGAACATTTTGTTTTTGTATGACTCACTATGTTTCATGTGTGGATGGTTCTATGTTTTTGAGTGCTAACTAGTATTATTGTATCATTCATTCTATATGTCAGCATCCTATTAACATGGACAGAAATTGAATCATTCATACATTAACCACCTGTACTAATCAAACTCAAAAAGATAGTTTAAGAAACATATATGAAATTAAAACTGAATTTGAATAATTGATATATATTACTATAGTCAAAGATAGAAACCAGTTGAGGTTCTTCTCTTTCACAGCATCCTATTATTGTATCATTCAATATTCTATATGTCAGCATTCTATTCATTCTATATGTCAGTATTCTATAGACAAAATCTGTATGCTTTGAGTTAACATGGACAGAAAACCCATTCATTAAAACCCATTCTATAGACAAAATCTGCATTCTACAGAAAACCCATTCATTAAAACCTAAAACAAAACCCTAAAACTACTACAGACCCTAAAACTACAACAGTGAATTTCGCCAACCTTCAAAAAGTGAAACTTCTCAGCGAGAACGACGGCGGCGGCGAGAAGATGTTGAGTGGTGGTCGGTGTTGTGGAGGTTGGCGGCGACGATAGACGTTGAGTGGTGGTCAGTTTTGTTAAGGATGAACGATGAAGAAGAGAACAGTGAGGGCAGTGAAGAACAGTGAGAACGATGAAATAATGAAAGACAAAACGCGTCTGTTTTAATTTGTTTTAAAAAATTTAATTTTAAAATGACCTACGTCAGCGCTTTTCAAAAGCGCTTTCATAGGTAACCATATACCAGCGCTTTTTCGCTAAAAGCGCTTTCGTACCCTATACCTATACCAGCGCTTTTTGAAGCGCTTTCATATCTACCCCTATATCAGCGCTTTTACAAAGCGCTTTCGTAAGGTGGGCTATACCAGCGCTTTTGAAAAGCGCTTTTGTAGACATACCCTATACCAGCGCTTTTTTAATGTTTTTTTAGCGTGTTTTTTAATTTTGTTTTTAGTGAAGCCTATGCCAGCGCTTTTTCCAAAAGCGCTTTCGTAGGGGTGCTGCTAAAAGACAAATTTGGCATAGTGTAACATCATAAAAATACTTTCATTGGCATAACTAAAATAAATAATTGAATGATATAAGTTATCAATGGAAAATCCATTATCTTTTTATAATGGAGGCGGTAAAATAATTTATAATATGAGAATTTTAAAAATACACAATTTATCAACAAAATTCTCCTAAAATAGTCTATAATAAACAGGCAGGTGTTTAATTTTTAATATATGACACATTTTGCATCGCTTTACATGTTTAATGTTAATATATTGATAAAAAAAGTTAGGAAATAAATAACTTTATTTAGTTTCAATTTATCTTGTTTTATTTATATAGTGATTTTTTTAATAAAATATTAATTTGATTTAGGGAGACAAATATTATTTTTTTGTGAACATAAAATAAAAGTTCTGGTTAACTGCCATTTATGCCCATAACCAACTTGATAAGAGAAAAGTTTTATGGAAGGATATGATAACTCTTCACCAGTCTATTAGTGAGCCTTGGTGTGCTATGGGGGATTTTAATAATGTGGTTGGGCCACAAGATAGAATAGGTGGTAAATTGGTTGTAGAAACTGAATACCAGGACCTCTTGGATATGATGGCTATTACTGGGTTGAGTGAGATGGGCAGTGTGGGGGATTTCTATACTTGGAACAATAAACATGCTACAGATGCTATTTACTCCAGAATTGATTGAGTACTGGGAAATGTAGCCTGGTTTCAAGATAACATGCATAATACTTTGAAGATACTTCCTCCTAGTGTGTCAGATCATGCACTACTTTGTGTTGAAGGGAATGGCCCCAGAAGAACATTTTCTAGTAGATTCAAGTATTACAACTACTTGGTAGATTTACCAGGATATGATGATGTGGTTAGAAAGAGTAGGAGTAAGCCTATACAAGGGGAGCCTATGTATATCCTTTGGAAAAAGCTCCAAAGATTGAAACCTGATTTAACCAAGCTAGGTAGAAACCTCTCTAATATTGCTACTGAGCTTGTTAAAGCGAGAAAGGAGTTAGAGATAGCTCAGGAGAATCTGGTTTTGAACAGGATGGATGCTGAGGCAATTGAAAAAACAAAGATGCTAACTAACAAAGTTATTGAGTGGAATGAATTGGAAGAGAGTATGATGCTGCAGAGAACTAAAATAGATTGGCTAAGAATGCACGATGGTAATAATGCATACTTTTATGCATCCCTAAAAACCAAGTGCCATAATAGGAGTCTGCAAGTCCTAAAACAAAGTGATGGCACGGTTTTAATTGAAAAGGAGGACATCCAGAGGGAAGTGTTGCATTACTATAGGAGTATTATGTGGACTAATGTCGTATCTCTCAAACATGTGGATATTGAGGTCATGAGAAGTGGAAAGCAAATCACAAAGACACAGGGGGATAGTCTCATTGCTAGAGTAACTGAAGAGGAAATTTATAATGCTTTAAAAGGGATTGGTGACATGAAGGCCCCTAGCATAGATGGCTATGGGGCAAAAAATTTCAAATCCAGTTGGCATATTATCAAGGATGATGTAGTGGCTGCAGCACAGGAATTCTTTGAAAAAGGTACTCTCTTCAGGGCTTTTAATGGAACAGTGGTTACCCTTATTCCTAAGACAGAACAAGCAAAAACTGTGAAAGATTATAGACCAATTGCAGGTTGTACTACTTTTTACAAAATTTTATCAAAAGTTATGACTAATAGACTGGGCAAGATCCTTCCTGACATCATCCACCAGAGCTAGGCAGCCTTTGTACCAGGCCAAGTTATTCATAACCATATCCTTCTAGCATTTGAGTTAATGAAGGGGTATGCTAGAAAGGGTGGTACCCCAAGATGTATGATGCAAATTGACTTTCAGAAGGCATACGATATGGTTGATTGGAATGCCCTTAAATGTATTCTCCATGGGATTGGGATGCCAAGCAAATTTACAAGGTGGATTATGAGGATGGTAACTACTGTTAGTTACAGATTTAATATAAATGGTGAGTACTCAGATTTATTGCAAGCTAAGAGGGGGATTAGGCAAGGTGATCCAATATCCCCTCTTCTTTTTGTCATCTTGATGGAATATTTAAATAGAACCATGGTCAATATGCAAAAGAGTAAGGATTTTAAGCATCATAGCAAATGTCAAAGACTGACCATTACTCATTTGTCTTTTGCTGATGATGTGCTCCTCTTCAGTCGAGGAGATGTCAACTCTGTGGGAAAGATGTTGGAAGCTTTCCATTGTTTTTCTGAATCTATTGGGCTGACTATGAATCTGAACAAGTGTAGAATCTTCTGTGGAGGGATGGAACCGGATGTTGCTGGAACAATTCAAAGGTTGACAAGATTCACCATTGGTCAACTGCCTATAAGATATTTGGGTGTTCCATTGTCTAGTAAAAGGCTGACTGTGAACCACTATCTCCATGTGGTGGAGAAAATCACTAGTAGGATAAGGCATTGGACAGCAAAGTTGTTGAGTAAAGTTGGCAGAATTCAATTAGTTAATAGCATAACAACTGCAATCACACAATATTGGATGAATTGTCTCCCGTTGCCAAAGTTTGTTATTCATAAAATTGATGCTCTGTGTAGATCGTTTATTTGGAGTGGTAAATCGGAGGTGAGCCGTAAATGTCATGTGGCATGGAAGAAGACTTGCAGCCCTGTTCAACAAGGTGGTTTGAACATTATTAATCTGGAAATATGGAATTCTGTTGCTTTATTGAAGTGTCTATGGAACTTGAGTAAGAAGTTAGATACTTTATGGGTAAAATGGGTGCACGCGTATTTCATAAAAAGTAGTACGGTGGAGACTGTCAGCTGCCCAACTGCTTGCTCGTGGATCTTAAAAGCTATCATCAACAAGAGGTCCCTCATTCCTCTTATCCAGCAGCAATGGAGTACCATGCTTACTAAGGAGCATTTTGTGATGAAGGAGATTTATCTACAACTTATAGATGATCAGAGTAGAGTTGAATGGCGTAACCTCATGAGAAACAATTACGCAAGACCAAGAGCCCTTATTACCTTATGGCTTGGATGCCACAGAAGGCTAGCTACAAAGGATAGGTTGGTTAAAATGGGTATGATCCAGAACTTAGATTGTGTGCTGTGTAACAATGCTAGAGAGAACCATGATCACCTATTCTTTGAATGTAGTGTTACTATGGATGTGTGGTCTGGAGTGTTACAATGGCTAGGGGTCCAGCATAAACCGTTAGGTTGGAAGGAGGAGTTGCAGTGGCTTGTTTCACATACGAAAGGCAAAGGATGGAAGCAAGGGTTGCTGAAATTGGCACTGGCAGAAACTATCTACTTTGCGTGGCAACATCGCAATGAAGTGGTGTTTCAACATAGAAGACAAAGCAATACTATAGTGAATACTATAATTGATACTATTGTTTATAGGGGTTGGATGAGGCGTAAATATAGAACGCACATAGCAAAACTTATGATGTGAGTGTGTTCAGGCTTACATAGTTTTATTTGTTAGTTTGGAGGGCTGGATCTTTGTATGATCGCCTTGATCTATTAACTGTTTTTTGGTTAATAAAATTATCTTTTATCCAAAAAAAATAAATTATAAGACACTTTTAAGCTGTTATTTTCTTTGTGGAAGGTTAGAGTTTATATAGTCATGTACATGATATAAAATACGATTTGTATCCAACTCATTTAGATCTTATTGTGTTTATATCCAACTCATTTATTCTACATATGTCTTTATTTTATCCTAAACCACCAGCTAACTCTGAACAATTTGTAATCAATATTTTTGAATTACCTATACATTACTAAAGATAAATTATCATAATAACACATTTAAAAGGCTAATTTAGATACCTAATTTTGTTATTCACTAGTTGTATGTACACTTTTGTGCAATATTAGATTGTGTCATTCATTATTTTCATTACTAAAGTTAGAAATTAATAATTATATTTTGATAAATACGATTAAATGTTTGAATATTTCTAGGTAATTTAGGCCATATTTGGTGAGTTCTTACTTAGTCCTTGCGTGTCTTTTTGGTGTGACCAACTCATGTAACATACTTTTTTGTGTAGAAAAATCTAATTTAGAATATTGATTAGATAGCTCAACACTATTTTTTAGGAACAACTAGACTAGATTTCCTATATAATTCAATTCTCGATTATAATATTTCAATAACAAAGACCGGAGAATCATACATGTTTACAATGGGTTCGTTATCTTGTTATAGCATTCTCTTAATGGGTATAATTATGTTGCACTCATGTTTTGCCATAGAGGTTACTTATGATTCAAAAGCTCTCATCATCAACGGAGAAAGACGTCTTATTTTTTCAGGTGCAATCCATTACCCAAGAAGCACTGTGGAGATGTGGCCCGACCTTATTCAAAAGGCTAAAGATGGTGGCCTTGATGCCATTGAAACTTATATATTTTGGGATCGTCACGAACCTGTTCAACGTGAATATAATTTCTCAGGAAATTTGGATTTTGTCAAATTTTTCAAGCTTATCCAAGAAGCTGGACTATATGCCATTATGAGGATTGGTCCTTATGCATGTGCGGAATGGAACTACGGAGGGTTCCCGTTGTGGCTTCACAATATTCCTGGGATCGAGCTAAGAACAGATAATCAGGTTTACAAGAACGAAATGCAAATTTTTACCACAAAGATCGTGAATGTGGCAAAAGAAGCAAATTTGTTTGCATCACAAGGAGGTCCCATTCTTCTAGCTCAAATTGAGAACGAATATGGAGATATCATGTGGAATTACAAAGATGCAGGGAAGGCATATGTTAAATGGTGTGCTCAAATGGCTCTGGCACAAAATATTGGGGTTCCATGGATCATGTGTCAGCAACCTGA
Organism: Vicia villosa; assembly: GCF_029867415.1. NCBI lineage: Eukaryota > Viridiplantae > Streptophyta > Magnoliopsida > Fabales > Fabaceae > Vicia > Vicia villosa. The sequence continues at coordinate 80,111,518 of NC_081186.1, read as the reverse complement.
TGCTCCTCAGCCTATCATCAATACTTGCAATGGATACTATTGTCATAATTTTAAACCCAATAACCCAAAAAGTCCTAAAATGTTTACTGAAAATTGGATTGGTTGGTTCCAAAAATGGGGTGAAAGGGTTCCCCATAGAAGTGCTGAAGATTCAGCTTTCTCAGTTGCACGATTTTTCCAAACTGGAGGTGTATTAAACAATTACTACATGTACCATGGAGGAACCAACTTTGGCCGCACAGCAGGTGGACCATATATAACAACATCTTATGACTATGATGCACCGATTGATGAGTATGGGAATTTGAATCAACCAAAATGGGGACATCTTAAGCAACTTCATGCAGCAATTAAATTGGGTGAAAATGTTCTTACAAATTATATATCAATAAACGACACGGATCTGGGCAATGGGGTCACACTTACAACATACACTAATTCCACTGGCGCAAGATTTTGTTTCCTGAGCAATAACGACACTAACAAAGATGCAAATGTTGACTTACAAAATGATGGTAAATTCTTTGTTCCTGCCTGGTCTGTCACTATTATTAATGGATGCAACAAAGAAGTTTTCAATACGGCAAAGGTTAACAGTCAAACCTCAATAATGGTGAAAAGGAGTGGTGATAATAGTTCTAATGGACTCACTTGGGAATGGAAAACGGAGCCAAAGAAAGACACTATGCATGGAAAAGGAAATATTAAAGCACACCAGCTTTTGGAGCAGAAGGAACTAACCTTGGATGCAAGTGACTATTTATGGTATATGACTAGTGTTGATATCAATGACACTTCAATTTGGAGCAATGCGACTCTCCGTGTGAACACTATGGGCCATACACTTCATGGTTATGTTAATAGGAAGTATATAGGATACCAATTTAGCCAATGGGGAAATAATTTCACTTATGAAAAGAAAGTTTCTTTGAAGAATGGAAAAAATATTATAACTTTGCTTAGTGCCACCGTCGGGCTTGCAAACTATGGTGCATGGTTTGACGAGATAAAAACCGGCATATCAGGTGGCCCTGTTCAATTGATTGGAAAAAATAATGTTACTATGGATTTGTCAACCAATCTATGGTCTTATAAGGTTGGTTTGAATGGCGAGAGGAAACGTTTATATGATTTGCAACCACATGTCGGTGTATCATGGAACACTAATTCACCTCATATTCCTATTGGAAAACCTATGACTTGGTATAAAGCAGAGTTTAAAGCTCCTTTTGGAGCAAACCCTATTGTGGTGGACTTCCAAGGCCTAGGTAAAGGACATGCTTGGGTGAATGGACATAGCATTGGTCGTTATTGGCCTTCTTGGGTTACGACTACAAATGGATGCAGTGACACGTGCGATTATCGTGGAGAATATAAAAAGGAAAAGTGCAACACCAATTGTGGAAGTCCATCACAAAGGTGGTACCATGTACCAAGGTCATTCTTGAATGATGACATGAACACATTGGTTTTATTTGAAGAAATAGGTGGTAATCCTCAAAGCGTTCAGTTCCAAACTATGACAACAGGGATTATTTGTGCTAATGTACATGAAGGTGCACAACTAGAACTATCATGCCAAAGTGGACAAGTAATTTCACAAATCCAATTTGCTAGTTTTGGAAATCCACAAGGTCAATGTGGTTCTTTTAAGAAAGGCTCATGGGAAGCTATAAATAGTCAATCTGTTGTGGAAGCTTCATGCATAGGAAAAAGTAATTGTGGATTTATAGTCACAAAAGAAATGTTTAGTGTTCCACTTGGCGTAACAAATAGTACATCTAGATTAGCAGTGCAGGTGACATGCTAAGTTAGCATTTTCTACAAATTAATGTGAAAATTAAATGTTCAATAGCCAAAATTAAAATAATACATTAAACTTTTCACATCAAATCATATTGTGAGTTAAACTCGTTTTTCTTTATTTTAAAATTTCGTGTAATTTATGGTAACAATAAAAGATTTTTGGTCACCGCCCAATCTCTTTTGACCTTTCTACCATGAAAATTTGTATCATTCTTAAAGAGCAAAGTGAACCATATCGTCACAAACCAGATGTTTTATCTCACCCGCATTAGAGCTCGTTTGGATCTTCGTTGAAAAATAATAACATTGTAATGATACGATACAAAAACTCATAATGTTGCTTTAGAAACTACTACCTCTGTTCCTTTTTATAAGAGACAATTCACTTTTTAGGTTCATTGAATAATCAATGTATCTAGCCTATAAACGGACCAAATACATTGGTTATTCAATGAACCTAAAAAGTGACTTGTCTCTTATAAAAAGGAACTGAGGTAGTACAAGCTAAAGTTTGTTATTTCTTTCTAATACAAAACTTGCACCACGCATTTTATTTTTCTTTTAAAAATAAATCGTAGTTTTATGTGTCTTTTATTTCTTTTTCTTTTTATGGGTACAAGTGTGTATTGTTATTCTTATGTGTGAATTTTTATTCTAATATATTTTTAGAACAAATTTTATATATTTAGTTGAACAATTATTTATTGAAAATATTTTATCACATGATCGAAGAATATGAATGCATATTACTGAGTCATGTGATGTTTATCATTGGAATTAAATGCATAATTTAATTTATGTGATAAATGATTGACTTTTGGAATTCAATAACTAGAAATTAATATATTATTTATCATGTTTAGCACTAGAAACAAATGACTAATTAAGCTCACGTGATAGAAGTAAATGCTTGACTTTTGGAATTTATTAACATAGTAATTACGAGATAATAGTTTGATTTTGATTTCAAATTGATAAACTCAGTAATGTTATAGCTTTGAACCTAGATTGACCTGACACAAGCAAATATATTTTGATTATATTGCCTACAAGTTTTTGTCTGTTTTTTGTTTTCCATTATTCCTAATGGACGTCCTTAGAAGTTTCCGCAAATTTCTATTCTATATTATTATCATCGTGACTAATAAGTGAATATTTTTATAAGTAACTAAATATTTATATTAAAAAATTTGAAATAATTTTTACTTGATTAAAGATATAATTCTTTTAAGTACATTATTTTGTTAGAGACCTAATTGAAACTATCCAAAAGAAAGTGAAATAAAATTCAACACTTAAAGTTATTTGATTTATGCAAATAAAAAGAGTATTAGGTTGACTGTAGTATAGAGAAAACAAATAAATTTGATGAATTATAATGATCAAATTTAACCAAACTATTACATCAAGAGTTAAAAGGATAACCAACATAAATAAAAGGATGAAAGATTCAAATGATTTCATGATGCAAACAACAAAGTAGACATGAATTTGGCATTATGTTATGTATTTTTTTACACATTTCTTTTGTTGCTAACTATGCATTACTTTTTATATTTTATTAAAAAACCAACTCAAAATAATTGTGAATATTTTTCTAAGAAGAAAAGTTTTTAAAAACCCCAATTCAAACTCCCATTTTTTATGTTTTTCTCCACTTTCAAATAATAACATTTATAACAAGTAACTATTTTTCTTTGGGTCAATCGCGCATGAGCTCACCAATTAGAAGTACTTGACCCTTACAAGTCTACGGCTTAAGTGTTGGTTTACCAAAATAATTTCATTAAGCATTTCACTCTTATGGACCTCATACTTTAGGCTTATAGACTAACATGATGGTTAAGTCTATCATCATGACTACAAACAAGTACTAGCTTACATCTCAAATATGAACCCCGCAAATTGTTACTTGAGTCTAACACACCATGTAGACAGAGATCAATATTTCTAAAGCACCCCCTTATAGACCTCATGCTTGAGGGATGTGGCTAGGGATAAATGGAAAATCATCTCAGGTCACTCATGGACTAGGACAAATAGAAAATCATATCGGTCACTCTATCACTATCACGAGTGCATGGATTTTTGTATGCCATATCTTTATTTTTCTATTAAGATGTCAGCAACTTTTTATATCAATTTATATGAGTTTATTACCGCTGCTATGAGTGCAAAATGCTTGGAGTATGAGCTTGGAGACTATAGCATAGTTGTTAAGGTGTTTCAATGTGGAGTTTAGCAGTTATGTATATTTGTTTTGATATATCTGACATTACATAGCCCTTATTGAAGTTCCTGTTGTGGTATTTAGATTGTCCACAAAATTATTTTAAATTGTTGTATGGGTGGCTCCTCATTTACTTGGTGAATATGGTTGTTTTGTAATTTTTTTTGTAAAACAATTTGTCTTGGAACGTTCATCCTTGAATTGGTTTTATTTATAAATTCATTTTGCTAATACAATGTTTAAGTACTACTTATGGTATGATCTAAATATCCATCAGGTTAATCTTAGTTTCTTCTTCCAAAAATGGCTTTATGCATTTATTGCAAAAAATCAAAAACTAAAGCCAACCTTAGGAAAACGAAAAATGTACATAAAGTTTCAACATCAAGAATGACAAAGTTACGAAACTTTAACATTAAATCTATCATATTTGTATCAATTTATTTACTATATAAATTCATGTACTTGTGTGGATGCACGGGTGTTGTACTAGTACATGAAACTATAATCAAACGTTTCTTTATTCATTGGCACTTATGTAATCTAATTTAAAAGTATTTATAAGAGCTATACATTTTTAATAGTAAAACTAAAGTTTCTTTTTTTGTCAAGACAAATATTTAAAGTGTATTTTATTGAGATTTCATTTAATCGATGATAAATACGTTGACGATTGGATTAATTTTGGATAATTTATGTTAAATTCAATTTGTGATTAATTTTTCTACCAATAGATTAGATTTGTGATTCAATCAGTCGATTGATTAATATGTTCATGATTGGACTAATTTTGGACAATTTATTTTAAATTCAATTTGCAATTAATTTCGGTACCAATAGATTAGATTTGTGATTCAATTAGTTGATTGATTAATATGTTAACTATGGAAATAATTTTGGATAATTTTTGTTAAACTCAATTTGCCATTAATGTTCTTTGATTTCAGTAGTGGAATTCTTCCGCTCAAGAAACCCACACTTCTATTTCAACTCATCCTTCTCCCTGACAAGGTCACTTGAGCCCATTACGTCATCCTGACAGACAGCTACCATTGAAACCAAGGATCCAGGGTGCGAGAAGCATCAGCAAAAAGGCCTCGCCTATCAGCCACCGACAGGTTCCGAATGAAAGCTAGGTAGCCTCGACATTAGCAAATTCCTTCAAGGTTCTAGGTACCTGAGATGAAACAAAGGACAAGAAGCCGGAAAAAAGGAGTAAGAGCCTTTGACTCAGCATCCTCTGACATACTAGCACACTTGGAAGAACCTTATTACTCTTGATAAGAGAAGGAGAGGATGAAAGCTCATAAACATTAAGGTCAATATTCACAGTGTTTAACGGTTCCACCTCAGTTTCGGTCTGAACCACCAGAGAAAAATACCTAGAGCAATAGAAACACTCGTCACCCGACCAAACTCGACCATGTAAGTTTGATAACATCATCTTTGATCAATTTCCAGTAAGTTTGATAAAAAAAATAGGACCAAAACCATATGGCCCAACAACACTGTCCCTTATGAGATTAAATATGGATCTACGAATTTCATTTTCAAATGGCACCATTTTTAGAAGAATATTTGTTTTATCAACCACTAACTTAGGAATAACATTCTCCACAAGTGAACTATCCTTCATAACAGAAACATTGTCAAATAAATCCTTAAAGTGATTCACTACATGCTCTGCTATCTTGTCCTAGATGCTGATAATGATGCCACAAACATTCAAGGAATGAACTATCTTTGTGGCATTTCTAATCTTTGTTACTCTATGGAAAAGTTTGGTATTTCCACCTCCTCTGCATGCCATTTCACTTTAGCCTTTCTATCCAAAAAAGTTCCTCTGTGTTAAGAGCCACACTGAACTTAGTTTAAGCCTCCGTCTCCTGAACTGCAAAATCTTCAAAGTAACCATCCTTGTCAACGGAAAAGACATCTAAATGTTTCAAATATCAAGATATATACAACGCGCGAGCTCGAAACAACAAGGCGGTAAGGGGACTAAGATCTGAGATGCAACAATTATTGAAGCCTTAGAAAGATGACCAATATGTTTCTAGGTACAAAGTATATAAGGATAAAGTCATCGTTTAAGAAATATTTTGGACTCATCCTGATGCCATTAAGTTGTTCAAGACATTTCTCACTGTGTTCATAATTGATTCAACATGCAAAACAAACAAGTATAGACTTCCACTCTTGGAAAATGTTGGTGTTACTTCTACGAAGATGACATTTTTAGTCGGTTTTGCATTTTTGGAATTCGTAAAAGAAGACAATGTAAGACGGACTTTAGAAATGTGCAAAACGATGTTGAAGAACCAAAAAAATATGCCACAAGTCGGGGTGGGAATAGGCCAGGCCGACTAACTGGGGCCTACGGTCCAGCCTACATAGGCCTAGGCTTTTTTATAAGCCTATTTACCTAAAAAGGTTAGGCCACATGCCATATAAAAAGCCTTTTAAGCCTATGAGGCCGACCTAGTTAAATAAATATGAATAATTTTATTATTATTATTATTATATTGTATTTTGTACTTTGAATTAAAATATAAAAATAAATCTTAGTTATCTTAAAGAAATAATAAAAATAAGATAAAAAAAATCTTATGAACAATGTCATAAGTTGCTTCTATAAGTTTTTTCAAACAAATAGTATTACAAAATTTATGCTACTAGGTAAACTCAAATAAGTCAATGCAAACAAACATTTAATCTCACTGATCTTTTAATTGGTTAGTCTATTTAAAGTTAAGTTGAATGACCTATTTACAAATGTTCAAATGAAATAGGCTTTTAAGTAGGCTAATAGGCCAATCAGGCCTTCAAAAAGGCCAGGCTTAAGCCAAAAAAAATAAGCTTACGATAGGCTACAGGCCAAACTTAGGCTTTAAATTTTTTAGTAGGCCAAACTCAGGCTTGACAAATCCTAGCTCGGCCCAGCCTATTCCCGCCCCTAGCCACAAGTAATAGCCACTGATTGCGGCACCACATTGTTGAATTTAGTTGTAACGATGTTTCCTACATCGTATGCATTATTTACAAGTATCACATAAATATGTGAGAAGTTGACTAAAACTTGCGGTTGGCACCAAACAAATAAAGGGTGAAGATGGAAAATGGTCAAACTTGGTGTGGTGGTGGGAAATATAATAGATGCATGGAATTGTATAGTAAATTCATCCACGAAAGAATTATATGTCGAATCTATAATACATTGTAGGAGTATGTGTGTAGGATGTCTAGATTTCTTGAAATAATTTAAGGGCATTATTTTTGACCAGGTTAAAGAGAAGATTGTTTGTGCTTGGACCGTTTAGGTTATATACTTTGAAAATACAACAACTAACAGAGTTGAATCTGCACTTACTATACTGAAAAATTGGTTGAGAAACAGTAAAGGTGATTTTTGTCAAGATTGGGAAGTCGTAAACCAAATGGTCCCAAACCAACATAATGAGATACATACATCCTTTGGTAGGAGAATTACTATGTTAGAACACTAATTCAAAGATAACATCATTTATTTATAGTTGGTCGGTAACATATCTTGGGCGACATTGAATTTTTTTCACAAAGCCAAATAAGCTGATAAAACATGTTCAAATAGCTCAAAGTGTGGATGTACATCTAGGAAGACGTACGGTCTTCCACGTGTTTTTTTAATTTCAAAGAAGATGAAGTTTGATAAACCGATATGTATAGATGAGATTTACACTCATTGGAAAAGACTCCGGTTTGATGATGATGGTGTGACGAAGGATGATAAATCATGTATAACTTTTATTATCGAATGTGAAGTAATTCGAGGGAGATTTTCGAAAGCTAATGACATCATGAAATTGTACATCTAAGAGCAACAAAGGAAGATTGTATATCTAAAAACATTGGATTTCAAACCACCGTCGGAACCAGTTAAAACAAATGATGCCCCTAAAAAGTTCAAACCGACACAAATTGACAACTCTATGAGACATTCTCCTTCATACTTTGAACATATTGACACACATTTTCCAAATTCCCCAACTCCAAAATCTCAAAAAAGTGTTTCCATCGGTGATCGTATTAGCAAACCATCTCCCCCACCACCGTTACAGAAAATCATCCATATTGAAGAGATTCCACTTTTTATGCACAAATACATTGAGCGCATTGTAGATGTTCGAGTTCGAGTATCGTTCATCCTTGATTGACAACGAATGGAGGATATGGTTCACCATGCTTGAAATGAAAACGAATGAGAATTTAAAGGTTATGTGGAATATATTTTATCGTTATTCAACAAAAGATCCGATCGAAGTGGATGCGACAATTACAAGATCAATTGAAGATATTATAAGGATGTTGCAACGTCCTGAATCACCCGTTTTTAGTGGAATCTAATGTTAAATTTATGTTAACGTTAACAATTATCTATGTAATGTTTATTTTGATGTTAATTTATGTTGTTTTTTCATTATTCCGCCATTGGTCTTGGTTGCTTCTGGTTTGAACAAACATGACATATTTCGAAGATGCATCCCCAGATGTATTTTCAGACACAATTTTTAACATAATAAAAATGTCTTATCAATTTGCGCTGAAGAGTGTGTAAAAAATATGTCCGAATTCGAATTTCCGAATTTTAAAAGCATTTATGACAATTCACTGTAATGTGAAAGCACCCTATAAGAAGATGGGATGAGCATTTCATTAAATATAATAACTAGTCGGTCCACTCAATGACCCAACTTCCTGTCAAACAGCAAAATAGAGTGTGGTTTAATAATTTCTCCTTTGTAATTATCAATTAGATAACTATGATAATCACAATAAATAAAAGTAGTTTTTCACTTAAAACAAATTACTATGAATTTAGTCCTCTTTGTATCCGGTTACCCTTTTAACTAAGTCATATTCAACTAACACTTGAAATATTTATAAGTGTAAATTACACGTGCTATGCTATGATCACTTAAGTTACAAAATGCATGAGAGAAGGTAAACCAACCCATTCATGTGATACCTCTCATGCCAACAAAGCCTTGCATCAACCTAACATTAACACTCCAAATATATACATCAATTATCTCTCTTCTTCAACTATTAATAAAAGATCATTAGAGAATGGAGAGTCCAAAACAGAATACAGTTAGCTTTTTTCAGATGCCTCTTCACTATCCAAGATACACAGAGAAAGACTACCAAGACATGCCTGAATGGAAGCTTGATAGTCTTCTTAAGGAGTATGGTTTGCCTACACATGGTGATTTGGCTTACAAAAGAGACTTTGCTATGGGTGCTTTTCTTTGGCCTAAGTTCCCTCTTAACTCAAAGTCTTGATTGAGCCTAATTACCTTACTACCTACCTATATATATAATTCAATAAGAAGATGTTTTAATTTAGTACTTATGTAGGAAAAAGAACAATATTAGTGTGTGTAGTTTATATAAATTTTGAACTAATGTATAATTTTACTTATGAGTTTTATATATACACTTTAGTTTCTTTCAATCCTAACTCAATTTTGTACATTTTTCAAATCTCGGGAGTTGATCAACGGTGAAGGTTTGAATATAATGAGTAGACAGTAGAATTATATAATGAGTAGACGGTAGAATTGATCTCTTAGATTAATCGATCGTAAGGTCAAATATTATGATTTTTAGAAATTTTTCACCCTATCATAAACAATGTTAATGTCGTATTTAGTGTTTGTGTTTTCTCTAAAGAGTATCTTATTAAAAAAAAAGTATTGGTTGATAAATCTAATTCAAGGGGTTCAACTTTTTCCATGTTCAACGTCACTTTATAAATATACATTAAAAGTTACAATGTTTATATGATAATGAAAGAGACTTATTTTTTGTTTGTATACTTTTAAAATCATATAGACAGTAGAATTGATCAATGAGTAGACGGTAGAATTGATCTCTTAGATTAATCGATCGTAAGGTCAAATATTATGATTTTTAGAAATTTTTCACCCTATCATAAACAATGTTAATGTCGTATTTAGTGTTTGTGTTTTCTCTAAAGAGTATCTTATTAAAAAAAAAGTATTGGTTGATAAATCTAATTCAAGGGGTTCAACTTTTTCCATGCTCAACGTCACTTTATAAATATACATTAAAAGCTACAATGTTTATATGATAATGAAAGAGACTTATTTTTTGTTTGTATACTTTTAAAATCATATAGAAACATGGGACAGGTAAAGTTAGGCTCAATAATACCATCATTAAAACATGATCCAACAACTCTCAAAGGGAGCATAATGTAGAAAAATATAAAACTAGACTACTAAAAGAGTTTACGCTTCAAAGACTATTGGAAATGTTTGAATTCAAGGGGTTTGTTAATTAACATTATTACAACTAGATCTATGGCCGTGCGTTGCACGGATTTAATTAGAATTTTTAGATTAATAATTTACATTTATATATATATATATATATATATATATATATATATATATATATATATATATATATATATATATATATATATATATATATATATATATATATTATATCATATGTTTACACTTATTTTAATGTTATATTAAATATAAATAAAATTTTAAAAATATGAGAATTACTAATAATTTATATATGACAAAATTTCAATTATGTTATTTAAATTTGAAAGATTTGTCATATTTATGTGAATAATACAATATTATATTAAATTATTTATAGATAATATTTGTGATTAATCATTAAATTCATAATACATATAAGAGTAGATCAATCTAAATTTCAATTATTCTTTTAGTGTTTAGTCTATAATTTACAAAACCTAAGAACTTTTTTATTCAATGTCAAGTCCAAAAAACGGTTTAAACCATATATTCTCTAGATTTTTTCTATGTTAATCAAATAACTTCATTAATATTTTTCTGGGGTATGGGAAACGATTATTTATTATGGGTTAATCATCTTAATAAATTAATTATTTTCACTTTAATAATTAAATTAAAGAAAAAATAATTTTGAAAATTAAAATGAAACTTTAAAGTTATTTTTTTCAATTTCATAGGCATTAATGATTCTAAATTTTATTAAATTAAGTTATTAATATTTTAACGAAGCTATTTTAATTTTTTATTTAATAGTGATATTTTGATTATTAAATTTACATGTATCATAAAAAAAAATTGCAGATTAGTTGATTAGTTTGTTAGAATATTTAAGAATATGTTAAATTTTAAAGAATTTTAGAATATATTAGAATGTTAGTTGAGTCTTAATTATATGAGTTTATTAGAATATTTAAGAATAAAAAGACTAATAAAAAAGATCGATGTAGCTGGAAACAATATAGGAATCATATTAAGTTTTATCAATTAGTTTGTATCTTAGGATTTTAATGAACGGATAATTTGTAAAACAACAATTTCATAGCTGTCATTTATAATTCAATAATAATTGTACTAAAATATAAATAAAAAAATAGTTTTAAAATGTTTAATATTACATTAATTGTTGAGTTAGAAATTGGAATGATAGATAAATATAATAAGTTCATATTAAGAAATATAATTATTTACTCAAATTAGTAAGCAATATAATTTCAGAATTTCTAATAGTCATCAATTATAAGTTTAAGATTTAGATTGATAGATAATTAGTAAATAATGAAAAATTGAGATTCAATTTTATTTTTGTAATATGATAGTAACGGCAAAGTTAATATTTTAATTGGTAGATAATGTCACTAATATTAAAAAGGAGATTTTAGATTTTTTTTTTGAGTAAGAATTTGGAAATAAAAAAAAACTTCATAACAATTAAAATAAAAATTAAATATTATTGTTATGTACTAATAAAAAAATAATGTAATTGATATGATTAGATCTGGACGAAAGCAATAATAATTGTGAGTATATATATGATTAAAATAATAATTGTAATTTATAATAAAGTAAGAAATAATAATTTATATTCGAAAGAATGCATAAGTACTACTATTATAAGAATTTGAAGAAAGAGGAAGGAAATTAAACCCCAAAAAATAAATAAAAAATATCAAAATGAAAGCATATGCATTGCAATTTCTAAAATTGTGATGCTCCAAATTACTGAAAGATACTAATGTTTCATTATTCGTTCTAAGATTGTTATATGTAGGAGTTAGGGCTGATTAGACTCATTCAAATTGCAAAACGTGCAAAATAAAATTACAAATTATATTACAAAATATGAATATGTTCAAAACAATATTTATGATAATAATGTTTCATTATTAGTTCTAAGATTATTGTATGTAGGAGTTAGGGCTGATTAGACTCATTCAAATTGCAAAACCTGCAAAATAAAATTACAAATTATATTATAAAATATGAAAATGATCAAAACAATATTTATGAAATGAATAGGAATATGATCAAAACAATAAAATTAAAATTTATACAAAAAATATGGACGTGAAATTGATTTGAATTGAATAGATATAAAAAAATATGAAACCTTACCGGATTAGATAAAAATAGAAAAATCAATTCTCTTTTTAAATCGGTGTTGAATAATTCACTCATTCATCTCATGCTTTGTTAAGTTCTAAAACATTTGTGGGATGAAGAAAAAGAGAGGAATTTATCTATTTAAGGAGGAAAGTAAGACAAATTGACCATTTAAGAATAATAAAACGATATTATGTTATGTTTCCAATACTAACCATTGTTAGCCATTTTAGATAAGATAATTGTTTGAAAAATGATTGTGTGATGAAATGACCAAATAGATATTTATAAAGAATGACAAAAATATTAATATAAATATGAATTAATATATATCTATATGGGAGTTACAAAATATTTATGAATATATTAATTTATATTTATATTACATTAATTTATATGAATTGATTAATGAGTGGGTGAAGAATTTGAAAAGAAATATAGAGATAGGAATGAGTTTGGTTTACAGAAAAATTATAAGGCTGAGTAAATGAAATAATTAATGGAATTATATGGGAGTTACAAAATTAATAGAATTGAATATTTATATTTGCAGTTACGTGTAAAATTGGGTCACTATGAAAATCATAAATAAGGGTTGCCATCAAGATTTAGGATTGTATATTAGAATATTTATATTTTATATTTTTCATGTTTTAATTCGAATATCAAAAATTAAAAATTCAAATTATAAAGTAGATTCCTACTAACATTGTCCAAAATACCAAGTGATATTTTAATTAATTAAAATTATCATAATTATAAAGTAGATTTAAATATGAAATTGATAAATCAATAAGTGAATATTTTTTATCATAATTAGGTGTTAAAATACATTTTATATTTGTGATATGATTTGTATTTAATATTTTAAAAAACTAAGTAATTCAAAATTTAAATGAAAATATGAGTAATATAGTAATTATTCTTATTTGACTTTTTTTTAATTTTAATTTTTAAATTTTTTTGTGATATTGTAATTATTAATGGGTTTTTTTATATTATTATTATTATTATTGTAGTATATTATTTATAATTTTAGAAATTATGGAAATAAAATTTTATTTATAATTATTTTTTAATTAAAGTTAAAAGAATGAAGAGTTTTATAACTAAAATACCCTTTATAAATAAAATACCCTTTATATTTGTAATATAAATGTAAATGATTTTATGAGTTTTAATAAATTAATTTATAATTGGAGTTGGAATAGAAATATGAAGAATAATAATATTTTTATTTTTATTATTACTTATTATTAATTTATTATTATTATTATTATTATTATTATTAAGTTTTACGCTCTAAAGATGCCACATAGGAATTAAGCTTTCTATATAATGTCATGTAAGATTTAGGGTTAGGTTTGTGTCCAAGGTTGTCATCATGACAACCTTGGATTTATATTAAGTAGATTGGTGGACGTTATTGGAAATAAGTTTATATGGTTTGTTATTATTACATATGATTGGCATTACTATAAGTAATAATTGAAACAAGATTGTCAAGTTGTGAGACATTCTGTAAGTGTGTTTGTTACAAACAACATTGTTAAGCAAAATGTCATGCAGTATGTGAGATATATTGTCTTGTTGAGTTTGTTTGGCGCACAAGGTTGATTGTGTATTTCTTGTAATTTTGGAGATTTGTTTTTTTTTAATGTCCAATCACATATTTCATTGTTTATGTGCGTTTTGGTTTTAAAAAGATTTAATCTGCATATGTTTTAGCAATATTGAATTTCATATTCTCAAGAGATTCCGATTTATTCAAAAATTGTTTCAATCAAGATTTGCAAGCAACATTATGAAGATTGATCATATGCATTTTTTAGGTTTAGCCGCATTCAAACCAAAAATCTTACGGGTTCTTCTAACTGGACTTTTGTTGATATCTAAGGAGTTGGTATCCTTTGGGAAGACTCACACCTTGCACTACTAAGCTTGACATGTTTAATTGTTATTGAGTATTTGTTTGTTTTATTTTGTAATACTCTATTCTTGAGTCATATTTCTAAGTTAGGTGAATAGAGTATTTGAATTATAGTATTGTTTCATCATTCATATTCTTTTGTAATTGTCCAAACACTTGGGAGAGTATTTGAGTAAAAAGTGAGAGGAGTCTCAGATTCAAAGGAAACATGGATCAAAGTTCTCAGGTAGTATTAGGAAAAGAGAAATTGAATTGGGAGAGTTCAAATAAGACTAATTTGTACTTCTGACTATTAAGAGTGAATTTCCTTTCTTTGGATTAATGCCTCTCAGATGTATGTGACTTTACATCGAACTGAGTTAACAATTTATGTGTTCTTTAATTTCTGCATTTGTCCTTCCTAATACGCATACTCATTGTCATCCACATTGTTCCAACATTGTGTCTGATATCTTGTCATTAATAGAACAAAATTTCAATTGGTAACAGAGTAGACATCATGTTCTGGTTGGGTGAACTCCAAGGTTATTCTACATTCTATTCAAAATGGACAGTGCTAAAGAAGAAGGATCCATAAATCAACCACCTATTCTTGATGGTACGAACTATGACTATTGGAATACTCATATGGTGCTCTTTCTCAAGTTTATGGATAGTAAGACTTGGAAATCAGTAATAATGGATAAAATCCTCTAAAGGTTACAACTGAAGACGACACTGAAACTTGAAAAAGACTGGTCAAAAGAAGGTGAAGAAAAACTTGGTAATTCTCGTGTCCATAATTCCATTTATAATGGAGTTGATAAGAATATCTTAAGAATCATCAACATCTATACCAACCCCAAATAAGCTTCAGAAACTCTCTAATATGCTCATGAAGGCAACTCCAAGGTTCGTATGTCAAGATTTCAAGTCTTCACAATAAAATTTTAAAATCTAAATTAAACCATTGGTGATTTTAATGTTCGTGAACAATTTTGTAGTTTGCAATTTCTGAACAATTTTTAGAATAAAATCTGGCTAGAAAGATTCTGGTATATCTTTCAAAGAGGTTTGATTTGAAAGTCAAAACGAAGAAGATACGATGTGAGTACTATCAAATTCGATGAGTTGATCAGTTCCCTTTTAACCAGTGAAATGGCGATTAATGACAAATCTGAGAAAAAAACAAGATTGCGGCATTCAAAGATGATGTTGAAGAAGATGAGGATCATGTAGAAGGTGAAACAGATGATAGCCTAACTAAATCTATTGCTCTTCTAGCCAAAATGTTTGGTAAGATCAAGAGGATACTTGATAAGAGATCCAAGAATAAACAAAACAAGGGCAAGGGAGTCCATTTTCATGAATGTACCAACTTTCTTAGGAAAGAAGAGAAGGGATATACTGATACTTTTTTAGATGACGAGGATGATGAAGACAGTGAGAGTGAACAAGTTAATAGTGTGGTTGCCTTTATAACCTGCATAAGATCCAAATCTAATATGCACAATGATGGTGACTCAAGTGATGAAGAACTGACTGATGATGCACTTGATGAAGCCTACAAGATGTTGTATCTCAAATGGAATAAAGAATGTAAGGCTAGTGAAAAACAAAAAGAGAAGATTGGTGTTTTTCTTCAAGATAAAGCGCATTTCATAGTTACTATCACTAACTTAAAGGAAGAAGTTGATCATTTAAACACCAAACTTGAAGGTATGACTAAATTTGTTCGCACACTAAATCTTAAAGATAAATCGCATCTCATAGCTACTATCTCTGACTTCTAGGGGTACACAAGACAACAAGAGACATGAAAAGAGTTAGATTCAACTATGATTCTTTAAATTCTAAAACTAAGTTTGTTCCTCTTACTTAGAATAGTGAGCTCATCATGTCAAATTATAGGTCTTAATATATTATTTGGCATCATAATCAGTACTTTAATACTTATACCAAAGCTTCATGGGTATGTCACTATTATGGTCGACAAGGTCATATAAGAATTTTCTTCTACAAATTATATGGTAGACCTTACTATCACTATCACTATCATCCTCACCCTATCTGAAATATTAAAAATAAGTGTGCCCTCAACAAGTGTACTCTTCATGAAATCCAAGTACTAGGAACCAAAGCAACTCATTATGAGTTGTAGAGAGGAAGAAATCCAGGTGTGAGATATTTTCATGTCTTTGGTTGCAAATGCCATATCCTTGTTGATATATAGCAAAGACGCAAGTTGGATCCTAAATATGATGAAAGAATATTATTGGATATTCTACAAATATTAGGGCATACCAAGTGTTAAATAATTGTACAAGATCCGTGGTGGAGTCTATAATTTTTATTGTTTATAACATCCAATACAAAGTTATCAGTTATGAAGAAGAGGAATATACTATTCTTGAGCAACATGTCACACAAGATGTACTAGAAAAAGACACCAACATCACTATGCCAATTGAATATGAGAACTCTAAAGTTGAAGAATATATTGCTCCTATAAACAAAGGAACATCAACAAAAGTTCATAAGAATCATCCCACTAAAAACATAATTGGGGATATAAAAGAAAGAGTAATTACCAGGTCCAAACATTATGGGTACCAAGTGGACCTATAAAAAATATGTGTTGAGAATGGAAATGTCACTAGAAACAAGGCACACCTTAATAGATACTGTAAACTTTGATGAAACTTTGTCTCCTGTCACTCTTTTAGAAGCTATAAGGTTGTTAATAGGAATATCATGTCTTTTAAAGTTCAATTTGTATCACATTGATGTGAAAAATGCCTTCCTAAATGGACATATGAATGAAGAAGTTTATGTTGAATAATCCAAATGAATCATTGATCCATATTCACCATATCATGTTTACAAGCTTAAGAAGATTCTTTATGGATTGAAACAAGCTTTCGGAGTTTGGTATGAAAGGCTCATAGAGTTTTTCACTAGAAATGGTTATATTAGAGGTGGAATTGATAAAACTCTGTATATTATGCAAGATGGTGGATGACATTGTGTTTGTAGGGATGTCAAGCAAGATGGTAGAATATTTTATTCAACAAATGCAATATGAGTTTGAAATGTGTTTGGTTGGGGAACTTTCTTAATTTCTTAGTTTTAAAGTTAAGGAAATGAAATATGACATTTTTGTGTCATAAAGCAAGTATGCTAAGAATATTGTATAGAAGTTTGGTCTTGAAAATTCTAGGCATAAATGTACTCCTGTAGCCACTCATGTCAACTTACTAAAGATGATCAAGGAATGGTTGTTCATCAAAATCTCTATAGAAGTATGATTGGAAGTCGGTTATATCTCACTGTTTGCATCCTGACACCACCTTATATTTAGGTGAAAATATTACACTTTTTTGACCAAGTTGTTGATTTGACAACATTATTAATACAACTATCTTAACCTTTGTTGAAAGTTTTATATAATAAAGTACAGATTCAAGATAATACTAGTATATATATACACCCACATCCTATAGGAAGAAGATGCAAAACAAGTTCTACAAAGTCAACTTGGATTCCAAATCTTCCATAGATCCATCCACAACATATTTGAAAAGAAGAAGAAGAAGATGCCTTGCATTTACATCACCACCAATCTTAACTTAGATGGAGTTGATACTGATCCCATCTTTTCTGAAGTCACCACTGCCATCTCAACAATCATCGGAAGACCCGAAAAGGTACACTTTCTGTGTTTTTCATGCAAAGTTTTTAAGATTATGTGTTTTTTTTTTTGGTTTGTGGTTGACAAAATTATGGTTTTGGTGTGTTGGTTTTGATAGAATGATTCATGTTGTTGATTAGTTTCTTGTAAGTTTTGATCCAAGTAATTGTTTTGGTTAATATTGTTTGGCTATTTCTAGTTAGATTGTACTATCCAATAGAATAAAATGAAAAACATTATTTTAAAATATAATTTAATTTAATTTAGGATATGATGTAACTATTTAGACTTTGGAGACACGAGGTTTTGTTTGTTGCTTTGTATGTTAATTAGAAAATTGATGTTTTGTCTTACATCAGGGTGATTATTTAATTATGGTACTTGAGAAAAACAAACTGGTTTGGTTTCATATTGGTTATGAATGATATTAATTTAATCAAATTAATATATTATATTTAATCATATTACTACTAATATATAATATTAATATAATATTAAATATTTTAAGTAAACCAATATAAATTAATAATATAATTTTTAAAAAATTTAGTGATGACTCAAACTTTATGTTTTATCAACTTAGCAAGTCGTCCCATATAGAGCAGCTCATTTTGACAATTTTAATTAGTAATGATAATGATGCAACTTGATTATAATACAACTTGACTTAGACTCCGCTAAAATTGGGTGCATTGGTTTGGGGGAATCCCATTAATATTAAAATAATATGACAATTATGAAATAGTAAGCGTTAAGTTTATGATTAGTTTTACTGTTAAAAAAAAGTCATGCTAACTAGTTTTCAATGACACTCTTTAAAAATTTTAAATAAAGATTTTAAAAAAAAAATCAAATATTTCAATTTCTAATAATTAAATACAGAGATTTCAAAAAGTAATTTTTTTTTTTAAAGTTTTTAAAGAGTGTTTCCGATATACTCATTAACATTTTCTTTAAGGAATTCAAAATTCTATATCCAATTCAAAATAATTATTTTTTGATTTTTTAAATATGACTACAAAATCATACATTTTGGGGGTGTTTGTTTCATGAATATAAATGTTATTCTCGAAAATGTAACATTGAAATTCATGTATTTTCTTGTTTGTTTTAAGTTTTGATAAATTATATTCAGAGACTCTTATTCTCAGAAATATGTTTTGTTCATTGATTTCTTTATATTTATTCTCATGTCAAAGGATGAGAATTCTATATTTTCATGCGAATATAAAATAACCAACCATAACTTCCAACTCTCATATTATTTTGATACATTTATTTTTTTAATGTTTAATTTTTAAAATTTAATTAAATTAAAACAAACAATATTCCTGGGAACTTTATTGATTTACCAAACATATTGATAGAAATAAAGTACCTGGCAATAATATTTCTAGAAATGATATTTCTCGGATTATAATTTTATTCCATGAAACAAACACATCATTTGATGCTAACTCTTGAATATGTTTTATAAGTACAACCGAAATTAAAGTGAAAAAAAATGATGGTTTAAAATTGAATCTTAATGCAACCTTATTGTAATAAGAAATTTGCCTGAGTCTTCGCCATGTGTCTTCACGCTAGAGAATTTCTCAAAAATATTTTTGATTGAAAATAAGAAACTTTAAGAGTGTGTTTGGATGAAACATTTTAATGAGGGAAAGTAATTTTTTTAGGGAATTTAAAATGACTTGATCAAAATCCATTGTTTGTTTGGATAATAAATATGGAGAATTGTTAAAATGATATAAATTTATGAAGTATTTTAATCAAGTTAAATTTAAAGAATTTCAAATAACACCAAAAAGTAAAGAATTTGAAATTTCTCCAATATTTATATGTTAAATTGTTTATTATAATTTTTTTCAAATCTTGCAAGATGACCCTTATATGTTATGAAAATTTTTAATTCACCCCATAATTTTCAAAAAATTACAAATAAATTCTTAATAATTTTCATTTTTCACAAATTGGTTTCTTGAAATTTTCAAAAATTGTAAATTGATCCCTATTTTTTATATTTTAAAATTGGCCTAAAAATTTTAAAATTTATAAAAATGACCTAAAAAATTTAACAATGAATCATTTTAATACTCTATCCAAACAAAAGAATTTAAAATTGAATGAATTTCAATTGAATCATTTGAATTGCTTAGAATTTTGAATTTCTTAAAAATTCACAATTATCTCAACCAAACACACTCTAAAGGATTTCAAAGTTTTAAATAATTCAAATTAATGATTCATTTGAAATTCATTCATTTTTAAATTCATTTGTTTGGATGAAATATTAAAATGATTCATTGTTAAATTTTTGGAATGATTTTCATAAATTTTAAACTTTTAGGCCAAATTTAAAAAATAAAAAATAGGGAGCAATTTGCAATTTTTGGAAATTTTAAGATACTAATTTGTAAATTTTGAAAATTATTAAAAACTTATTTGTAATTTTTGGAAATTTTTGTGGGTAAATTTGAAATTTTTATAAAATATGAGGACCATCTTGTAAATTTTGAAAAATTAATAATAAACATTTTAACGTTTGCATTATATAGGGGGCAATTTCAAATTCTTTACTTGTTAGTGTTATTTGAAATAAATTTACATCATTTTAACAATATTCCATATATAATTTCATCCAAACAATGAATTTTAGTCAAGTCATTTTCAATTTCCAAAAAAAAATTACTTTCCTCACTAAAATACTCCATTCAATCACACTCTTAATTTTTTATTTATTTTTTCTAAAATTTTCAACCAAATCTCTCGACACCCTATTGCAAGTTGCAACTCTTCTTCACATCAATAAAATTAAGTGCATGTTGTTTTGATCTATTTGATGTGAAATTATCACATGTTATAATAACTAGATTGTTATCATGGTTAACCTATCAAACATAAAATCAAATAACTATCAATATCAATAAATTGAGTCTATTTTCTTAGTTTTTTTTTACAATAAATCTTTTCCATAATTCCGTAAGATGACTCGTTAACTTATTCTACGTGCTTCATAATTTTGTTAAATAATTTGGTGATCCATTCAATACCAATATGGTTTCAGTTATGATTTAGTTCTAGAATAATTTGTGCATAATAGTTTAATTCATTAATCAAATATAATAGCTTGGTTATTTGAACTTTAGTTCGGTTCAGTAAAACAGTTTAATTATTTTAATTTCAATTCGGTTTGATTCAAAAGTTCGATTTATTTGTTGGATTTTTTTTTAACAACGCTTTTGTTGGATTTTTTTTTAACAACGCTAACTGTAATAGATAACCCCACGTATTAAACAATCATACTAACCTAAATAAAGAAAGAATATTCTCTAAGAAACAAAGGACAAGCATGACTTCATCCGAGAAACAAGCTGAGGAGCAGCTGGCCACCCAGCACCCCTATCTATATAACAATGTGAATGGGACTGTTTACCATCCTTCCTGTGGGACCCCTGCACCAGCACCACAGTTATTTGTTTATTTGTGGGTGGGTACAGAACAAGAATAATGACTATTATAAAAATAAACCAAGAAAAGTGAAATTTCTTTTTATTTTCATAATTTTAAAGTGGTGTAAAAAAATATAAATTTTCAAGACATTATATTGTGAATTTTTTTAATAAAACTGTATTGTGATAATATAATAACTGTGCAGTTTGTGATGGTCCTATTGAAGTCATCAGTGCCAATATCATTTGAAGGAAACAAAGATCCAGCAGCTTATGCTGAAATAATATCAATGGGTGGCATAAATAAAGAAGTGAAGAGTAAACTCATTGCTACCATTGGCACCATATTACAGTCAAAACTCTCTATTCCAAGAACACGTTTTTTCGTTAAAGTTTTTGATACCACTGCATTTCCTACCCCATCTAAATTGTAATGCTTTCATATTTCTACAACAATAATCATCATCACAATTTGTTTTTATGATGTGTATTGTTATATACTCCATGAAAAATTAATATTATGTTATCTATTCTCGTGCTTAATGTTTTTCTTTATCAGATAAATATTGAATTGAATCTAAGAGATCATTCACTCACTATTGACAATATAAATGTTTAAGTTAGAAGTTGAATTTATTTTGAAAATTTCTTTAGCCACTTCTCTATGGGGGTCACCCTAGCGAAAATCCCAAAATACTCCTGCTTCGGAAATGAACTTCCGAAGCGCTTTTTTTTTAAAAAAATTTCCATAATTCGGAAGTGCATCTCCGAAAACACCTCATGGGGGTGTCTTCGGAGATGAACTTCCGAAAACACCTCATGGGAGGTGAATTCGGAAGTTCATTTCCGAATTATGCAGAAACTGTGTTTTTTTTTTATGTTTTATCTAAAACAGTCTCGCATTTTAATTAAACGTAAACGCCAAATAAAATAAGCAATAGATAAACTGAAAATACTAATATGATAAATAAACAAAAAAAAATACTAATCCGATGAAAATAATATATACAAACCGAAACAAATAAAAATAGTGTGCTAAAGATACAATCCGAAAACAAAAAATAAATAAACCCGACCACTACTGGGTGTGCCTAACCCTCTCACCCTGGGCCCTCCTCTGCCGCCTGTACCCCGCCGCACGGCCCGCATCAGTGACGATCATCTCCATCACGGCGACTGCATCTGGACCGCCCTGATGAACGAGACCTCGATCCAACGCGTCCCGCCCAAGCATCTCTATCCGCTGGCAGATCGGCAGGAGATCAATGGCGTGGTCATCCTCGGCCTGCTGGTTCTCCAGGATCTCCTCATGTGCTGGCCTAGGAGCGCCGGAAACGTCGGGTCTCAGCAGAGGATGGAACACCCGGTAGAACCATGTGACGTACCCCTCCTCACTGTGCCAGTCCTGTGTGACCCGAGTGAAACGGTACTCCTGCGGTACCACATGATGCTGCCAGTCCTCCCATATGGCAGTGAGCTGCACTCGGGTCACTGTGTCGGGAGCTGCCTCAAAGGGTGACCTGGGTATCCGCTGCACGAATCCGAACTGACGCATGCACCGCTCAGGGAGATACCGGACCATGGTGCCGGTCCCGCATGCCAACCAGCCTGAATATAGAGCAATGCCGTCAAAGGGGACAATCTGAGCGTAGTCGACGAACGGCCTCCAGGTGACGTCGTCGTGCATCGTGCGGTCCAGGTACAAACGGTATGGTCCCACCGCATCGTTCCCCCTCTGGAGAGCGTATCTGGCGGCCCTGGGCATGGCGTCCACGTACGCAGGATCGATGTGAAAGCCGTGGATGCGGGAGAAGTAGGAGATGATCCAGCTCTGAAACAGAAACACGATAATGTATTAAAAATAAATACGAAACATAAATAAATAAATAAATACGATAATGTGTTAAAATAAAATGTACCGTAAGCAGTGTGCAGGATCCGACCAACTGCCTCGTCCTCCAGTTGGAGGCCTCATTCAGCTTCTGGTAGAGATATGTCAGAGTAGCTGCCCCCCAGTTCCACTGGTGAACAGTATCCAGGTCCATGAAGTAGCGGAGGTAGGTCACGTCGACGTACCTGGCACTCTTATCCACAAAGCATGCAGCGCCTACCACATGCATGTACCAGCACCGGAGAGCGCAGCCACGGTGATACTCTGTGAATAGCTCGTCACCCTCACCCTCAGCCTCGGCAGCCGCGTCCAGGTGGTGCTCAAAATAAGTGCTCAGTGTGGTGAACCGGACATGAGGCCCAGATGTTGTGACGCACTCAAAGTGAGCAACCTCGTGCTCCATGCCCAAATAGAGCGTCATCCACTCAATGGCCTCGACCCTCTGGATCCGGGAGTGGTGCAACAGTGGCCCCCTAATAGGCAGGTGGAGAAGACACTGCACGTCGTGCAAGGTGATCGTCATCTCCTCAACCGGCAGGTGGAAAGAGGACGTCTCCTTGTGCCAGCGCTCCACAAATGTCCCCTGCATGCCGGTGCTGATGGTGGTGTAACCCGTCATGCAGAGCCCGCAAAGCCCTGAACCTCGCACATGGTCGTTAAACCACTCAGCTGTTGGTTTAAACAGACTAAATATCTTCCGAGCGTGGTTCACCATTTTCAACGGCTCTCGCTCCTGTTGAAAAAAAAACAAATAAACGACATATATTAAATAAGCGACATATATTAAATAAGCGACAAATAAACGATTAAACTATAAAAAATGGTGACAGTTAAACGGTTAAATTAAAAAAAATACCTCTCCCTCCCAGATCTGCCGAGCGACGTGATCGTGGTAGTGAATCAGCACAGAGGTGTCAAAGGGCCCTCCCGGATAGCCGTCCTCCTGCTCATCCTCCTCCCCGACTGGAGGGTCAACTTCCGGTACCCCCTCCGGCTCGTGGTAAGTCACTGCCGCCACCTCCTCCTCCTCCTCCTCTCGCTGGCGGGAAGAAGATGCCCGAGCCAGCCGACTCCTAGATCCTGAACCAGATGTACCCTCTCCCACGTCCACGGGAACTCGCACACGGCGTCCCCGGCCCTGCCCCCGTCCCTGGGTCGACGCCAGCTAGGCCGCCGCCCGCTCGCGTCTAGCCGACGCAGTCTGGGACTCTCTCCCCTGTCTGATGCGTGCTGGTTGGTTGCCTGACATGTTCCTGTAAACAATCGAAAACGATTAATATGCGAGACAAATGAAAAAAAATGAACTTCTGGTACAGTTCGGAAGTTCATTTCCGAAAACTGGGATGGAGGTGTTTTCGGAAATGAACTTCCGAAACACCCCTGCGCAGACCTTCAATACAGCCTCCAATGGCAGACCCAAAAAACCTAAACCAATACTACTTTTATGCCTACTAAACATCCTAATATCAGTACTAACCTATCTTAATGTGATTTTTTCAGTTTCTAAACACCCTATTAGAGTTTATTCAAATAGATCTAAAACTTGAAAAAACAATGTAGAACTTACCAATTAGTGTTTGATGATGAGTTTGGAAGAAGACTTGGGAATGCTCTTTGATCTTACACTTGATTTTGGCAGAAAATTTGAAGAGGGGTTGTGTTTTGATTTGAGTTAGGGTAAATGAATGGGGGAGGGGGAGTGTTTTGTTAAATCTGCAGAACGCGCAGTATTTCGGAAGTGAACTTCCGAAATGCTGTTTTCGGAAATGAACTTCCGAAATAAGACCATTTTTTCAAAAAAAAAAATGCGCTTTCGGAGATGCATCTCCGAAAACGCCTTTTTCTTGCATTTCAGAAATGAACTTCCGAAGTCAGGGGTAGTTTGGGTTTTTCACCAGAGGTGACCAAGAAGACATGGGGGGTGATAAAGAAATTTTCTTTATTTTAGTTGGAAGTTTTATTGTTTAGTTGGACTTTTTAGTGTTTAGGTCTTTTACTATGTACTCTCATTGAGAGAATCGGGATAATCAAGAATCAAATGAAAAATGTCTTTTATTCCTTTTATTTTATTTTGTCATTTTAGTGTTCTTCCCATTTTAATCCTAGTTTCATAGCTTGATAGGAAAAACTTTCTATCAGATAATTTGTGCTTTCATTTTCAATCTCATTGTCCCCCAAATTAAATTAGACAGTTCATGCCTCAAAACAACTACTAGGAGTTTCTACAACCAAAACACACAACTTCTCTCCACTGTTGGATCTTCACCAAATTTCTTTGGATAAATCACAACCATTAAGAATGCTTGATTTTCCTGGAGGGAAAGTTGGATTCACTTCTAAGATGAGATATATCTCTGATACTTCAAACATAAGGGTTCCTTGCTATCGAGTTCTTCACAACGATGGCGAGCTCATGAATCACACTCAATTCACAGTTGCATCGCCTATTTCAACACAACTTCCTCAAGCTGTAGGCGCTGCTTATTCGCTTAAAACGGATTATGGAGTTAATTTTTAAGCAATATAAATGCTTAAGTTAGAAGTTGAATTTATTTTAGTTGGACTTTTATTTTAGTTGGAATTTTAAAATAAGGAGGAAAAATAAGCGTTTTAGACTTTTTAGACTTGAATTTAAAAAAATGAATTTATTGTTGATTTATAGTGATTTTCGATTAAGTAGGAAAGAATTAGGTCCTCCCACTTGAAACTCTCATTTTATGAGAAATTTAGAATATGAGAATAAGCATGAACTTTAAGTTGAAGTCGCACTTCTGAAAACTGCAGAATTTGTCTATACGAGTTTTAGGAAGAAGAGCAGTAAGTTTATAATTGTATGTATATATATTTTGAACTATATACATATACATGTCTAGTCCCACATAAAACCTCTATTTAGATTATTTGAGTTAGAGAATAAGTCAAGAAAAGATGTTATCTAGTTTCATTTAGAGACCTTTTTGAACTATTGTTGGCACTTTCTAATATGATGAAAGTCTCAAATAATGTAGACTAGAAAATAAAATGGAATCAGACTTGATTTATAGAATTCCATGTAAGCCCATACGGATAAGAGTATTTTACTTAGAATAGTTGATTAATTATTAACTCATAATTTTCAATTGATCAAAATAAAATTATAGGTGTATGAAATTATGTTAAATCTATGTTATTAAATGAGTACACTTAAGTATTATGTTAATTAGAATTCAGTTTGAATAAGAAATCCCAAGTAAATTATGAGCAAAATCCGCGTCTGATTAAGTTGCTATCTGTTGGATAAGCAAACTTCCAGCAAAAAACTCGCCTCAAAATTGTCTTTTGAAGGATAAAATGAACAAGATGATGTTAATTGCGTGATACACCATATTATTTTTTTATTTGTGTGTAAGTTATTTGAAATATGTATTTTTTATTGATCAACTAACAGGTAAATTTTCATAGCTTACTAACAAGAATGGTTGTTGTTAGAAACTAAATGAACAAGTAGGTCTTATTCCTCCCATTTTTTATTTTAAGATAAACTGGAGGACAAGGGTAAGAAGGTTGCAGAACGTTTGAAGCTTGAAGATCTTTCTTGCATTTTTTTAATCACACAATTATAAGATTTCGTCTTGGTTTAATTTAATGTTATGTAACTTCATATCTATGGAAGTTCACATCTTATGATACACTGCATTACATTTCTATGTATCAAACACTTGACAAGTCATTAAAGGGTATTATGAGTGATGACAATGTTGAATGTAAGAAAAAAATTAGTAAGGTTTTAGTTTTTGGTGGCGATTTCAGACAAATTCTTCAAGTTGTCCCAAGGGATACTCGCTCTGATATTATTCATGAAACAATAAATGTTTCATATATTTGGGATCATTGCAAAATTCTAACTCTAACCAAGAATATAAGGTTGCAAAGTGGCACAAATTCAACAAATTTATAAGAGATCTGTCAATTCTCATAATGGATTTTGAAAGTTGGTGATGAAAAAATCTATGAACCCAATGATGGATATGTCGAAATAAGTATACCTGAATAGTTTCTTATAACAAAGTTTATAGATCCAATTGAGGAAATTGTTAAAACAACTTATCCAAATCTCCTTGAGAACTACATCAATCTTGATTTTCAATAAAGTAGAGCTATTGTGGCATCAACCCTTGAGATAGTGGATGACATTAATGATTACATCAAAAATTTACTTCCAGGTAACAATGATTTTTCATACTTTAATTTCATTTAGATAACTTCAAAATTACCATGTTATTCATGTCTTAATACTACTTTTGTTTACATGGGTGATAAATCAAAAGGTAATGACAATGAGGCTTTCAAGCAATTGACACCAGAATTCTTGAGTTGTCTAAAAATTTTGGTTTGCTAAATCACTCCCTCAAATAGAAGATTGGCAAAACAATCATGTTATTAAGAAATTTGGATCAATCTGAAGGACTTTGCAATGGTACAAGATTCACAATGACTAGACTGGCCAACAATGTCATCGAAGAAAGGATAATTTCATGTAAAATATTGGAAACACTTTTTACATTCCAAGAATGTCCTTGTCACCTTATCAGTCTCCTAGGTCATTCAAACTTATTCAACGATAGTTTCCTATTATCGTATGATATGTTATGACAATTAACAAGTCTCAAGATCATTCCTTTGACTATGTTTGTTTATACTTGTTAAAAGATGTATTCAGTCACAGACATTTGGACATGGTAATTTCAAGAGTCAAGAGTAAAACTGGTTTGCGAATATTAATACATGACAAAAACAAGAAAGCTTCATCTACCACAACAAATGTTGTCTTCAAAGAAGTCTTCCAAAATATTATTTAGGTACAACTATTTCATTTATCTTTTTTTTTTCTCTATACAATTATAATATTTAAAAAAAATAACAATCCATTATACATTATGTAGTGATTTACCACTTGCATGTTCTTACTCAATTAAAGATTATTGAAGATTTCGTTGGCAGGCTATTTTCTTTAGTTTATTTCTTCTTACTTATATCTATGTCAAATATCACCATTAACCTTTTTGTTTTACCATTTTTTTAGGTTATGGCATCTCTCCCACTTTCCACAAAATCCAAATATTAGTTTTGGGATATGAAAGTTACATATATATTTTGTAAGATGTTTCATTGAATAAATTCAATCTTTTCCTTTAACTTTTGACATTTGGAAACATAAAAGTCAACCTCACAATTAAGTAGTAAACTTTAATTGACATTCTACATACATGCAGGGTGAAGCAACAATCGGTGGAACGTCCTTATAATTCATTTGGTGCGATGTTTGGTGGATTGGCAATTTTTTCTTGTTGGAGTGTGTTGTCACATGTGCATTATAACATGTATCATTAAGCGGTATAAAATATGAATTGGTTGCCTTTCTATCTGATAAATTGACATAGCCTGAACAAATATTTTTAAGTCCCTTTTAATATAAATCTTTATTTCATGAAACATTGGACACGTCTACCGTTGAATAAGGTCTCTCTATTTCGAACAAGAACTATAAGTTGTATATGTCACATATTATAACATGTCTCTCGAATTAAAATTATATCTTGGAGTACGGGTTGAGCAAAAAACCAAATGAAATTATATATACACACACACACCATTGTAAAATATAACATAACAAAAATACTTTCATTGGCATAACTAAAATAAATAATTGAATGGTATGAGTTATCAATGGCAAATCCATTATCTTTTTATAATGGAGGCGGTAAAATAATTTATAATATGAAATTTTAGAAAAATAATATGAGAATTTTAAAAATACATAATTTATCAACAAAATTCTCCCAAAATAGTCTATTATGAACAGTCAGGTGTTTAATTTTTAATATATGACAAATTTTGCATCGCTTTACATGTTTAATGTTAATATATTGATAAAAAAGTTAGGAAATAAATAGCTTCATTTAGTTTCAATTTATCTTGTTTTATTTATATAGTGAATTTTTTAATAAAATATTAATTTGATTTAGGGAAAATATTGTTTTTTTGTGAACGTAAAATTAAAATTATAAGACACTTTCAAGGTGTTATTTTCTTTGTGGAAGGTTAGAGTCTATATACTCATGTACATATCAAACTCATTTATCATACTTTATATTTTCTAACTTTCATTTCATGACCATATAAAATACATGATATAATTAGATCTTATCGTGTTTATATCCAACTCATTTATTCTATATATGTCTTTATTTTATCCTAAACCACCAGCTAACTCTGAACAATTTGTAATCAATATTTTGGAATTACCTATCCATTACTATAGATAAATTATCATAATAACATATTTAAAAGGCTAATTTAGATACATGCGATGAGCCTAATTTTGTTATTCACTAGTTGTATGTACACTTTTGTGCATAATTAGATTGTGTCATTCATTATTTCTATTACTAAAGTTAGAAATTAATAATTATATTTGGATAAATACGGTTAAATGTTTGAATATTTCTAGGACATTTAGGCCATATTTGGTGAGTTCTTACTTAGTCCTTGTGTGTCTTTTTGGTGTGACCAACTCATGTAACATACTTTTTGTGTAGAAAAATCTAATTTAGAATATTGATTAGATAGCTCAACATTATTTTTTAGGAACAACCAGACTACATTTTCTATATAATTCAATTCTCGATTATAATATTTCAATAACAAAGACGGGAGAATCATACATATTTACAATGGGTTCGTTATCTTGTTATAGCATTCTCTTAATGGGTATAATTATGTTGCACTCATGTTTTGCCATAGAGGTTACTTATGATTCAAAAGCTCTCATCATCAACGGAGAAAGACGTCTTATTTTTTCAGGTGCAATCCATTACCCAAGAAGCACTGTGGAGATGTGGCCTGACCTTATTCAAAAGGCTAAAGATGGTGGCCTTGATGCCATTGAAACTTATATATTTTGGGATCGTCACGAACCTGTTCAACGTGAATATAATTTCTCAGGAAATTTGGATTTTGTCAAATTTTTCAAGCTTATCCAAGAAGCTGGACTATATGCCATTATGAGGATTGTTCCTTATGCATGTGCGGAATGGAACTACGGAGGATTCCCTTTGTGGCTTCACAATATTCCTGGGATCGAGCTAAGAACAGATAATCAGGTTTACAAGAACGAAATGCAAATTTTTACCACAAAGATCGTGAATGTGGCAAAAGAAGCAAATTTATTTGCATCACAAGGAGGTCCCATTCTTCTAGCTCAAATTGAGAACGAATATGGAGATATCATGTGGAATTACAAAGATGCGGGGAAGGCATACGTTAAATGGTGTGCTCAAATGGCTTTGGCACAAAATATTGGGGTTCCATGGATCATGTGTCAGCAACCTGATGCTCCCCAGCCTATCATTAATACTTGCAATGGATACTATTGTCATAATTTTAAACCGAATAACTCAAAAAGTCCTAAAATGTTTACTGAAAATTGGATTGGTTGGTTCCAAAAATGGGGTGAAAGGGTTCCCCATAGAAGTGCTGAAGATTCAGCTTTCTCAGTTGCACGCTTTTTCCAAACTGGAGGTGTATTAAACAATTACTACATGTACCATGGAGGAACCAACTTTGGCCGCACAGCAGGTGGACCATATATAACAACATCTTATGACTATGATGCACCGATTGATGAGTATGGGAATTTGAATCAACCAAAATGGGGACATCTTAAGCAACTTCATGCAGCAATTAAATTGGGTGAAAATGTTCTTACCAATTATATATCAATAAACGATACGGATCTGGGCAATAGGGTTACACTTACAACATACACTAATTCCACTGGCGCAAGATTTTGTTTTCTGAGCAATAACGACACTAACAAAGATGCAAATGTTGACTTACAAAATGATGGTAAATTCTTTGTTCCTGCCTGGTCCGTCACTATTCTTAATGGATGCAACAAAGAAATTTTCAATACGGCAAAGGTTAACAGTCAAACCTCAATAATGGTGAAAAGGAGTGGTGATAATAGTTCTAATGGACTCACTTGGGAATGGAAAATGGAGCCAAAGAAAGACACTATGCATGGAAAAGGAAATATTAAAGCACACCAGCTTTTGGAGCAAAAGGAACTAACCTTGGATGCAAGTGACTATTTATGGTATATGACTAGTGTTGATATCAGTGACACTTCAATTTGGAGCAATGCGACTCTCCGTGTGAACACTATGGGCCATACACTTCATGGTTATGTTAATAGGAAGTATATAGGATACCAATTTAGCCAATGGGGAAATAATTTCACTTATGAAAAGAAAGTCTCTTTGAAGAATGGAACAAATATTATAACTTTGCTTAGTGCCACCGTCGGGCTTGCAAACTATGGTGCATGGTTTGACGAGATAAAAACAGGCATATCAGGTGGTCCTGTTCAATTGATTGGAAAGAATAATGTTACTATGGATTTGTCAACCAACCTTTGGTCTTATAAGGTTGGTTTGAATGGTGAGAGGAAACGTTTATATGATTTGCAACCACATGTCGGTGTATTATGGAACACTAATTCACCTCATATTCCTATTAGAAAACCTATGACTTGGTATAAAGCAGAGTTTAAAGCTCCTTTTGGAACAAACCCTATTGTGGTGGACTTCCAAGGCCTAGGTAAAGGACATGCTTGGGTGAATGGACATAGCATTGGTCGTTATTGGCCTTCTTGGGTTACGGCTACAAATGGATGCAGTGATACATGCGATTATCGTGGAGAATATAAAAAGGAAAAGTGCAACACCAATTGTGGAAGTCCATCACAAAGGTGGTACCATGTACCAAGGTCATTCTTGAATGATGACATGAACACATTGGTTTTATTTGAAGAAATAGGTGGTAATCCTCAAAGCGTTCAGTTCCAAACTGTGACAACAGGAATTATTTGTGCTAATGTACATGAAGGTGCACAACTAGAACTATCATGCCAAAGTGGACAAGTAATTTCACAAATCCAATTTGCTAGTTTTGGAAATCCACAAGGTCAATGTGGTTCTTTTAAGAAAGGCTCATGGGAAGCTACAAATAGTCAATCTGTTGTGGAAGCTTCATGCATAGGAAAAAGTAATTGTGGATTTATAGTCACAAAAGAAATGTTTAGTGTTCCACTTGGCGTAACAAATAATACATCTAGATTAGCAGTGCAAGTGACATGCTAAGTTAACATTTTCTACAAATTAATGTGAAAATTAAATGTTCAATAGTCAAAATTGAAATAATACATTAAACTTTTCACATCAAATCATATTGTAAGTTAAACTCGTTTTTCTTTATTTTAAACTTTCATATAATTTATGGTAACAATAAAAGATTTTTGGTCACCACCCAATCTCTTTTGACCTTTCTACCATGAAAATTTGTATCATTCTTAAAGAGCAAAGTAAGCCATATCGTCGCAAACCAGATGATTTATCTCACCCGCATTATAGCTCGTTTGGATCTTCGTTGAAAAGTAATAACATTGTAATGAAACGATACAAAAACTCATAATGTTGCTTTAGAAACTACAAGCTAAAGTTTGTTATTTATTTCTAATACAAAACTTGCACCACACATTTTATTTTTCTTTTAAAATAAATAATAGTTTTATGTGTCTTTTATTTCTTTTTCTTTTTTTGGGTACAAGTGTGTATTGTTATTTTTATATGTGAATTTTTATTCTAATATATTTTTAGAACAAATTTTATATATTTAGTTGGACAATTATTTATTAAAAATATTTTATCACATGATCGAAGAATATGAATGCATATTATTGAGTCATGTGATGTTTATCACTGGAATTAAATGCATAATTTAATTTATGTGATAAATTATTGACTTTAGGAATTCATTAACTAGAAATTAATATATTATTTATCATGTTTAACACTAGAAAAAAATGCCTAATTAAGCTCATCACGTGATAGAAGTAAATGCTTGACTTTTGGAATTTATTAACATAGTAATTACGAGATAATAGTTTGATTTTGATTTCAAATTGATAAACTCAGTAATGTTATATAGCTTTGAACCTAGATTGACCCTACACAAGCAAATATATTTTGATTATATTGCCTAAGGGTTTTTGTCTGTTTTTTTGTTTTCCATTATTCCTAATGTACGACCTTAGAAGTTTCCGCAAATTTCTATTCTATTGTATTTTCATCGTGACTAATAAGTGAATATTTTTATAAGTAACTAAATATTTATATTTAAAAAGTTGAAATAATTTTTACTTGATTAAATATATAATTCTTTTAAGTGCATTATTTTGTTAGAGACATAATTGAAACTATCCAAAAGAAAGTGAAATAAAATTCAACACTTAAAGTTATTTGATTTATGCAAATAAAAAGAGTATTAGGTTGACTGTAGTATAGGGAAACAAATAAATTTGATGAATTATAATGATCAAATTTAACCAAACTATTACATCAAGAGTTAAAAGGAGAACCAGCATAAATAAAAGGATGAAAGATTCAAATGATTTCATGATGCAAACAACAAAGTAGACATAAATTTGGCATTATGTTATGTATTTTTTTACATATTTCTTTTGTTTCTAACTATGCATTACTTTTTATATTTTATTAAAAAATCAACTCAAAATAATTGTGAATAGTTTTTCTAAGAAGAAAAGTTTTTAGAAATCCCAATTCAAACTCCCCTTTCTTGTGATTTTCTCCACTTTCAAATAATAGCATTTATAACAAGTAGTTATTTTTCTTTGGGTCAATCGGGCATGAGCTCACCAATTAGAAGTACTTGACCCTTACAAGTCTACGACTTAAGTGTTGGTTTACCAAAATAATTTCATTAAGCATTTCACTCTTATGGACCTCATACTTTAGGCTTATAGACTAACATGATGGTTAAGTCTATCATCATGACTACAAACAAATATTAGCTTACATCTCTAATACGAACCCTGCAACTTGTTACTCGAGTCTAACACACCATGTAGACATACATCAATATTTCTAAAGCACCCCCTTTATAGACCTCATGCTTGAGGGATGTGGGTAGGGATAGATATAAAATCATCTCGGGTCACTCATGGACTAGGACAAATAGAAAACTATATCGGTCACTCTATCACTATCATGAGTGCATGTGTTTTTGTATGCCATATCTTTATTTTTCTATTAAGATGTCAGCAACTTTTTATATCAATTTATCTGAGTTTATTACCGCTGCTATGAGTGCAAAATGCTTGGAGTATGAGCTTGGAGACTATAGCATAGTTGTTAAGGTGTTTCAATGGGGAGTTAAGCAGTTATGTATATTTGTTTTGATCTATCTGACATTACGTAGCCCTTATTGAAGTTTTTGTTATGGTATTTAGATTGTCCAGAAAACTGTTTTGAATTGTTGTATGGGTGACTCCTCATTTACTTGGTGAATATGACTATTTTGTATAAAAAAATTGTAAAATAATTTGTCTTGGAACATTCATTCTTGATTTGGTTTTATTTATAAATTCATTTTGGTAATACAATGTTTAAGTAATATTTATGGTATGATCTAAATACCTATGAGGTTAATGTCTTAGGGTCTGTTTGCTTCAACGGAGGGGAGGGGAGGGAATTTAATAGAGGGGAGGAGAATGGAGGGGAAGGGAGGGGATGGAATTTAACTAAATATATATTTGGTTCAAAGAAGGGGAGGGAAGAGGAGGGGTTTTTACCAACATGTATGTTTGGTTCACAAGAGGGGGGGAGGAATTTTAAAATTAAATTACCTTTTTATCCTTATAAATATTGTTATTTGTTCTTCGTAAAAATAAT
Source organism: Vicia villosa (assembly GCF_029867415.1). Lineage (NCBI taxonomy): Eukaryota > Viridiplantae > Streptophyta > Magnoliopsida > Fabales > Fabaceae > Vicia > Vicia villosa. The sequence continues at coordinate 80,076,303 of NC_081186.1, read as the reverse complement.
TCTAAATAACAATAGTATTGAGTAAATTCCCCCAAATAAAAACTTGTTCGTTCATAAATCATACTATAACAGTAAACAACAGTACACATTAGTTGAACTATAGATCTTCAACGCAAATCAAACAATTATCTGATCTTGATGATCCATCTAACCCAATAAAAAAATTTCTATAATTAAAAATACATAAAATAAAATAATGTTAGAATGTTAAAAAAATTGGACAAATAATATTAAACTTAAATTTTTTATTTATAACATAAACATAATATATTTGCATATTATTATTATTATTATTAATAGTATAATAAAAAAAATCTTATTACTATCATATATTATAAATAAGAACTGATATAAGGATGTTATTATTATTAAAAACAATATAATATCAAAAAAGAAAATTCAACAAAATAAAAAGGAAAAAATTCACCTGAGAGCAACAAGGCACAAATAGCAACCGCAATGAAACGTGAAATAACATAGAAAAATCTAGTCTTTAATAATTCAATAAGGACAATCTTGGAATTAAAAAAAATAATTGAGAATAAAATAGGGAAAATAATAAAATTTTGATTAATGAATCTTCCCTCCCCTCCAAATCCCCCCAATTTGGAGGGGAGCAAAAAGTGAGTTTAGCAAGGAATTTGCTCCCCTCCCCTCCCCTCCCTTCATAAAAAATGAACCAAACACATTTATTTATAAATATCCCCTCCCCCCTCCATCTACTTCCAACCAAACAGATCCTTAGTTTCTTCTTCCGAAAATGGCTTTATGCATTTATTGTAAAAAAGCAAAAACTAAAGTCAACCTTAAGAAAACGAAAATGTACAGAAAGTCTCAACATCATGAATCACATGGTTACGAAACTTTAATATTAAATCTATCATATATGTATCGATTTATTTACTATATTAGTTCACATAGGTGTGCGGACGCACCAGTATTCTACTGGTATAAGAAACTATAGTCAAATTTATGGCACTTATATAGTCTAAATTTAAAAAATATTTATAAGAACTATATATTTTTAATAGTAAAACTAAAGTTGAATTTCTTGTAAATACAAATATTTATAGAGTATTTTGTTCATATTTCAATTAGTCAATTTATTGGATTAATTTTGAATAATTTACGTTAAATTCAATTTGTGGTTAATTTTGCTACCAATAAATTAGATTTGTGATTCAATTAGTCGATTGATTAATATGTTCATGATTGGATTAATATTGGACAATTTATGTTAAACTTAATTTGCGATTAATTTTGGTACCGATAAATTAGATTTGTGATTCAATTAGTCTATTGATTGATTAATATGTTGACTATGGACATAATTTTGGATAATTTATGTTAAACTCAATTTGTGATTAATTTTGGTGCCGATAGATTATTTTTGATCAAAACTATATTAAATTTTTTCGTTCAAGACATTAGTAGTTTATGTAGTTCCAAACATAGGATATTTAGTTTCTACTAAAAAACTCGAGAAACCTTTAACTAATTTTGGTTTCATTATTTTATAATGCAATCAACATAAATAGGAGCAACATGTTCAAAAGTTATGGAGAGATTATCTGCTCAAGATTGTGCTGCACATTGTAGAAATTATCCAGGTACTGATGGTGGCTTCATTTCATGGGGATCCTATGATTTTTGACTTGTGTTTTCGATGTGCCACCTCCTAAAAGTTGATGGAGAACGTCCTGGCAGTTTGGGGCTACAACTTTGCGATGATACATGTGATTCAAATTGCTGCAAATAAAAGCGTAATTCAATATATTAAAACTATATAAATCGTATCGGGGATTCTGTTCAAGCTTTTGACAATGCTCATTGCATTTGTTCCTGTGACGAATGAATTGGTACTTATCATTTGAAATAAATAAGCTAATAAAAATTTGTATGGATTATTAGTACTATCAATTGAATTTCTCATTATCAATCGAAACAAATATTGTAATAAAATGTGTTAATTACTATAAATTAATTGCCTTATCAATGCTAATAAAAATGTGTTGAATTTCTCATTCTTTGGTGAAGTTCAATCGACGTAACGGCTACTACGAACACGTCGACCGTTATGAAGTTTGATGGACACATAGACTCCCGAGATTTCTGTCGTGCACTGGACACATCTTCCTCAAGACCCTTCATAACTTTGACTCGTTCATCCTTCTTCTCTTGAAGAGAAGTATGATTTGCTTTGAACTCATGGTGCACCTTCACCCCATCCTCAAAAGCCTTTTTCCAACAATCATCTCCCTCGTGAAAAGAAATCTCCAACTTCTCTATCTAAGCGGTCAAAGCAAATAAAGTTGTATCGATCCACCTTCTCCCACGGGGAATTGACAAGCTTGGCCTTTATCTGCAACTCATCCGCTTTGATTTCAGTAGTGGAATTCTTCCGCTCAAGAAATCCACACTTCTATTTCAGCTCATCCTTCTCCCTGACAAGGTCACTTGAGCCCATTACGTCATCCTGACAGACAACTACCATTGAAACCAAGGATCCAGGGTGCGAGAAGCATCAGCAAAAAGGCCTCGCCTATCAGCCACCGACAGGTTCCGAATGAAAGCTAGGTAGCCTCGACATTAGCAAATTCCTTCAAGGTTCTAGGTACCTGAGATGAAAAAAAGGACAGGAAGCCGGAAAAAAGGAGTAAGAGCCTTTGACTCAGCATCCTCTGACATACTAGCACACTTGGAAGAACCTTTTTCAGCATGGGTAGTCATGCATTCACCCTTATTACTCTTGATAAGAGAAGGAGAGGATGAAAGCTCATAAACATTTAGGTCAATATTCACAGTGTTTAACGGTTCCACCTCAGGAGATGTATCTGGGGTAGCAGACGCAACCATTATCGGGGCAGTGACCACAGTCAGCGTCCGAACCACCAGAGAAAAATACCTAGAGCAATAGAAACACTCGTCACCCGACCAAACTCGACCATGTCCAAAGGTTTTTTAGTCAATGGGTCGGTTCAGTTCGGGTGAGGGGTGGACAGGTAAGTAATTAGAGTTTAGGTGGATTATTTTGGTCGTTTCGATTTTTATTTTTGGGTTCGTCGGAAGCTGAATCCAACCGAGCCCTTAAACATATGTTTAAAAACTTGACCATATCCAACCCAGCATAATCCAAAATCCTAACATCAATACACTAGCTTCTTTCCCTCATTCCTCTCACTCTCTTTGTTGAAGCATCGTTCCCTAGCTCACCTCAAACCCACCTTAAAAACCTCGACACCACTATCTTCCTTGTTTGTGTGGTTTTCCCTCTCTCATATCAATATCACCATCTTTGTTCATCATCGTTGTTCTCCTCTTTGTCTCTCATATCACCATGCTTCTAAATCCTTCATCAATTTATCCATCATTGGTATATTCTCATGATAACAGGTTAGTCGTTGTTGTTTCCTAAAGTCGTTTATTTATGGTTTGTAGTTAGAGTTAGAGATTTTTTAAAAGGATTTAGGGTTGTTGATCTCGTCAATGGTTTAGCAAAAAAATTGGCTTTTGATTAGGATTTAGAAAGATTTTTATCTTCGTTAATGTTCTTTGATCTTCTATGTTGTAGTGGACCGAAACTCGATGATATATGTGTACTACTCAGGGCAAAACTTGAGGTTTAGATGAAGAAGACTTCCAATGATAACTACAAAGTTATCATCACTTTGTCTCAAGGAAAAAGAAAAAAGAATTGTTCTGATCTACCTAAATAAAATGAAATCAAACTTTTATGCCAACTTATAACAAAAACAATTATAACTAAGATATTGGATTTAAAATTCTTAATCGTCTAGGTTGGAAACTTGTTTTAACTCCTTCAAAATGGATCTTGATATTTTTTTACTAGGCAATTGTTTTCATTTAAAATTTTACTATAATTTTTTTGTTTGGTTGATTTAGTATCATGTAATGAAAAATTGGGTCAAGATCAGATGGTATAATGGGTTCAAATTAACCCAATTTTAAAATAATTAATTAAGTCTACACATTATAATTTTTATACATGAAAAAAAATGTAAAAGCTAAAACAACATATAAAAGTGTAATTATGTGGTCATAATTTTCTTAAAATTGATTTAAAAATATGACGTTAAAAAAAATGGATAAATAATTAAAAAAAATCATTTAAACAAAATGACATTTAAACTCAGATAACTGAAATTATTAAAAAGCAATAGTGTTAAACAATGGGAAATAGTAAATAATAAGGAACAAGTATCCTTTAAAATTGTTAAAACATTAAACAGTAATCCAAGCAATACAAGCAATGCTAGATTTCTCAATCTTAATATTAAAAAATGGATACGGATCAATAGTATGAAGTTGATGTTTCGTTCTCATTTCTTAAAATAAGTTTGCCTCTATTTCTTACAGAAAACTAACTAATTATTTCTTACAGAAAACTAACTAATCAAATATTACTAAGCAACTGATTTTCAGTAACTAACTTGTAACTAACCAACTGCAAAAATTTAACAGTTCTAACAAACTCTAACTTTAATGGCTTATTTTTTTCAATTGGATCATTCTCAGCTTTTTTTCTACGACCTCGACTTTCTCATTTTTTTTAGTCTTCTTGGTTATTGGAATACGACACATAGTACTTGATTTATTTTAACACCAACTTCAATGACTATATGCGAATCGAGTTTAACTTTATTTAATCAAAATTAATATATCTATATCAAAATTAATTATAACTTCGTTTAATAGAATTTATCCAAAATTAACAAATTAATTGAATTTCCAAAATTAATCGCAAATAAAGTTTAACTTAATTTAATTTTGATAAACATTAATCTTTCTATACCAAAATTAATCGCAAATTGAGTTTAACATAAATTATCTAAAATTAATCTAATTGTCAACCTATTAATCAATCACTAATTGAAATCTAAAAAGAAAGAAAACAATATCATTCATGCATTCTAAATATAAAAATATTTATAAGAGCTATACATTTTTGTATTAAAACTAAAATTATATTTTTATAGCCAAAATAAAACGAGTCCTTGTTCAGATTTTTTATGAAAATTCTTTTATTGTCATGTATAAATTTATATAGTCTAAATCTAAAATATTTATAAGAGCTATACATTTTTGTTAGTAAAATTAAAGTTGCATTTCTTATTAAGACAAATAATTAAAGTGATAACAATCTCTTGACACAAATAAAAAATAAAAAATAAAAATCATGTAGAATAACAAAATGGTAAAACTAAATTTTATAATTACTTCTATGTTGCTCAAGTTTTTAAAATTTTTAATATCCAATTATAATATAAGAGTTAAATAATAATAATATTTTTTAATTGTTTTTTTTTATGAAACTGTTGCTTTTGATTATAACCCGGTTGCTCAAGTTTTTAAAAATTTTAATATCAAATTATAATATAAATGTTTTAGCATACATGAAACTATAATCAAATTTCTCTTTATTCATTGCCACTTAAAAACAATAAAAATATAACATTTTATTTGTACTAATCAATTATTTTCTTGCAAATATAGTTAGACTGTCTTATATATACAAAACACATACTTTTTATATTGTCATCACGGGCTACGAGTGATTAATTGTTCATACATATAATATCAACCCTTGTTGGTGAACATTCTATTTGTGTTTTTCACCTTTGCACCACAAGATGTCATACGGAATATATGGTTACCTCCGAATTTGAATATAAAAATCTTCATAAAAACATTTTTATTCATTCAAAACATTAAATGTACAACAAAATAATAAAATTCTAAATTATTCATCCAGCACATGTTTGTTTTAGTTAAAAACAAATTTGTTTGTATTTTCAAAATAAATTTTATAAAAAAGTATTTTAAAATATTAAAAGTTTTTTTTAAAATTATTTTTTCTAAATTGAAAGATTAAATTTGAAGAAAATTTCTTTACCCACCTCCCTATGGGGGTCACCCCCAGCGAAAAACCAAAACTACCCCTGCTTCGGAAATGAACTTCCGAAGTTATTTTTTTTTTGAATTTTTTTTGACTTCGGAAATGCATCTCCGAAAACACCAAAAAGTGGTGTTTTCGGAGATACATTTCCGAAGTCAAAAAAATTCAAAAACCGTGAATATTTTCGGAAGTTCATTTCCGAAAATATTGCTGCATATACAAATTTCCCTCCACTATTTCATCATTTTTCTCCAAAACTTCCCCAAACTCTCTCCAAAACCCAATCAATCTCCATCCATTTTTCGTCCTAAAATCAAGTTTCAAACCGTTGATCACGTTAAAGGGAGCATAGAAAGCTACAATTTCAGGTAAACATCTCTCATTTCATCCCCTATTTCACTACATTGATTCAACAAATTTATGCTGAAACTGATATGGTTCAGAAGTTCATTTCCGAAATATATTACCTAACAGATTTCGGAAATGAACTTCCGAAATATGCCCTGGCAGTAAAAAAAAACTGTTTTGGCCAACTTTCACTAGTGCAAAAATACCTTTTTAGTAGAAGTTGTTAAGTCAGTTCACTTGCCACCTGACTTAAGAAGTGATGCGGTGGCAATTTCGTAAATATTTGTAATTTAGTTAGGTCGGGTGCATATAAAACCGACTTAACAAATATTAAATAAAAAAAAATTAATTTAGATTTAATTTCTTAAGTCGCCTGTAATTATTAACTGACTTAAGAAGTCAATTTGTGAAGTCAGTTATCACCCACCAGACCTAAGAAATTTTATTTAATAATCAATTAATTAAATAAGAAATAGAGTGCTTTTCTATTTTCACGTGAACACCTGTTGTAAAGAGTCAGACTGCACGCGGAAAGTGAAATCCAACCTAAGCCTATTATTCCTCATCGGTGAGAAAAAACCCCAATTTCTGGATCTCTCTCGATTCACCTTTCCTTATCCCCTTTCAACCCTTCGCATCGACAGTTTCAACTTTTTTATACCGATTCTCATTCTCTACTCCAAAGCTTCGATTTCTTGTTCTCTGCTCCGAAACTTGTTCGATTTCATATTCCTTCACCCACTTTTGCAGCAGTCACTCACCAAGGCGTAATATCTGACGATGAAGGTGAGCCCTAATCCCCTATTCATTATCAGCATAATGTTTTCCTCTTCTAAGTGTTTCTTTTGGTTCTAATCGGGACCCTAACTTTTTTGGTATTCAATTGGTGTAGATTAAGTTGAGCTTGATATTGATGAGAGAGAGTATGAAGAAGAATTGGAAGAGGGAGGTGGAGATATCGACAAGGATGATGAGGATGAATAAGAGGGTATGAACTTTGATTGTTCCGAGTTTTCTTATATTTGTTGTTTACCATGTGTCTGTGGGTAAATGTTTAGAATACCGGGGATTTAAAATCAGGGTTTCCTATGTGGCATTGTTTGATATTGGCGCGAACTAGTGTTAAGTGCTAGAAAGGAACAAATTTGGAATAGTATTTGTCTGAGTTTGTCGTGTTTAGGGGGAAATACTCAGATGAACTAAGGTCAGGCTGTTTGGTAGTTTCGTATGGAAATTGTGATGCTTATTTTCCTGTTTATTGATTAAGAATTTCATTTTGTTTTATTTTCCGATGGGCAAGATTAAGATGGAAGACATGTCGCTACCGACGTTGTTCGAACAAGCAAGGAAGACCCACGCAACCGCCAGAGTTTGGTGTTGACCAGGTACACCATGTGTTTTATTCTTTTTTTAACATAGTTTTGTGCTTGATAACTGAGTGTGGGTTTTTGGTTGGATCAGGAGCTTGTGAAGAAGGGATGCGAGTCTCTGATTAAATACGGTGTTGGGTGTTAGGGAGTCTTGGAACAAGTAATGCTCTTAGTCATGGCGTTGTTCCTGCTGCGGGTCATGGAGTTCAGAATGGGTACAGTGGTCAGCCTAGTATAAGTCCATCAGTTATTAAGTGTTTGTGTTTGGAGCTATGATATTAGTAAAACTAGAGCTATGATATTAGTCAAACTATCATAAAATTGCTCTTTCGGGCAGGCTGTGCATAATGGTAACGAATTTATGGAACCATGGCTAGATCTTGCTCTTTTAATACTGATTTTGTTCAATTTAAGATATGTTGATTTGAGAATATGTGCATTTATGGATTTTGTAGGCATAAGTGTTCTTTATGGAGTAGGAATGCTTTCAACGCCTTATGCTGCTAAAGAAGGTGGATGGGTAGGACTTTCTATCTTGTTCACTTTCAAATTTCTTTCCTTTTATACTGTATTGCTTTTGCGTTCTTACTTGGATAGTGAATCTGGTCTTGAGACATATCCTGACATTTGTGAAGCTGCTTTTGGTACTGCTGGACGTATTGCCATTTTAGTAAGTCGGTCTTCATGCTCATCTTTATGCTCTTTTCTTGTATGCATTTCGAGGTTGCAGTGGTGTCTAATCTCAATTTCCATTGATTCCTCCATTTTATGGTTGCAGATAGTATTGTACGTCGAATTATATGCAAGTATATCTTCCTTTATTCAATTAGTACGAGATAGATAGCAATCCATGATACCTTTTTCTATGTTTCACTCTTACATGTTGTCACGTAGGGTTGTTGCATTGAGTATATAATTTTGGAAGGTGAAAACTTGGCTTCCTTGTTTCCAAATGCATACTTAAATTTAGGTGTATTTGTGTTGAATCCGAAAACACTCTTTGCTGTAATTACCCCGTTGGTTGTTCTTCCTACAGTTAGGCTCTGTGACCTTAGTATTCTTAGTTACATTTCAGGTAACACTTATTTTGCGTAATAGTGACTAGATTTTTGGTTAACATTTGAGCTTAGTATAACCATTTATTTACCATGTCTGTGATAGCCGGTGGAGTTATTGCACTTGTTTTAGTAATTATGTATTTGTTATGGGTCGGCGTAGAAGAAGTTGGCCATGGTTTAAAATTCCCTGCAGTACTAGTAGCACAATTAATCAAAGATCGTCTTTAGCCATGGTTTAAAATTCCGAACGAATGTGTTATGAATAATTCTCCTTTTGAATCTATCTAATACAATGTATGATTTTTTATATTGTAGCTTCGGATTTTGTAGCTTACTCTATGCTGGAGGTGCTATTGTGGGATACAGAATGTTTGGAGAAGATACTCTCAAAATTCACACTTAACCTGCCCCAAGATTTGGATGCAACCAAGATTGTTGTCTGGACTACGGTACACTAATTCTATATTCTATTTACGATATTTTCTTAGTAGAATATACTTTAGAAACTGAATCGGATCGAGATCGATACTTTAGAGACTAAATTGATAGTTTATTATATATTAGTATATTCTTGTTGTCTTATAAACCATATAAATTGCTAACTAGGGCTGGAAATGAGTCGAGTCGAGTCGAACTCGCCTCAGCTCAGTTTGACTCGTTAAGAATTGGCCGAATTCGAGTTCGAGTTCGAGTTCATGACGAACTTTTTTTTCAGCTCAAACTCGACTCATTAAGAATTAGCCGAGTTTGAGTTCGAGTTTATCTCGAACTTTTTTTTCAGGTCAAACTTAACTTGTTAGAAGTTCACGAACATCTCGATTTAACTCGTTAGATTTATCTTGTTAGGTTCAACTCACTTATTTCACGAACTTAAAAGTAATTTTTTAAAGTCTATTATATATATATATATATATATATATATATATATTTGACATTTTAAATTAATATTTTTTAAATAAAAATATAGAAATAAAATTAAAGTTATAAGATTGGAATTCATACGATGTTAATTTTATTTGTATAATTATTTGTAGAAATATTTTGCTCACGAAAGAATATAAATTATCAATTAAACCGTTAGATTAAAAAAAAATATGATACTAAGATTTAGAGCAAATATTTAAACCTACTCTTAAAGACAATATAATCTATCTCGTATATAATCGAGTTGACTCATGAACCTAACGAGTCGAACTATGTATAGCTCAAGTTCAGCTCATTTAGTTAACGAACTTAATTTTTAGCTCATACTCAACTCATTTGGTTCATGAACCTAGTTCAACGATTTAATTTTCGAATCGAGTTTCGAACTATTTTCGAGTTAGTTTGGTTCATTGACAGCCCTATTGCTAACATTATTTTCTGCTACTTTATTTTGCAGGTGGTTAATCCATTTACCAAATATTTATACGTGTTGTGTGAATACACATATGCATGAATATAGAATGAAAAGAAATTCATCATGAGACATTTCATTTCTTTTTCATTCTCTTTTTCATTCTCTTCATAGAGTATTCTCTTCATGACCAGTTTATCACAAGAGTTCATCGAGGATGAGAGCTTCCAATCAATAGGGAAGTCAAGTAGCTTCACATGTCACCAGTTTAAATTGAAACCCTTTGTTATGAAACTCAATTTAAAGTTTTCCTCATGTAAATGCACTAGAAGGACTTGATTATTAGTTAGATATAGTTGGTGTTGCACAACTTGTGAATTGACCTTTGATTCATTTTGGTTGTTACAGTTATTTGTTAGTTAAGAGAGTAAAGTTGGAATATATTATTTTATTTAGAGTAAATTGATATTGGTAAGGTTGGTAGTGTATAGAAAATATATTGACTTTTGAAGATTTATTTCTAATTCTAGATATAAGATAAATTGATGAACTGGAATAGATATTAACCTTAGATTAAGAAATAATTAATGTAGAATAATATTTTATTTTAAAAATGATAGTTAGCACGAAGGGTGAATTTCTTTTATTAAAAATAAATACAACTTTTTAGGTCAGTTAAGAATATTCGATTTAAGAAAGAAACTTCTTAAGTCGGTTACATATAGTATTATAGCTTTTTGGAAGCCTAGACTTATTAAGTCGAATATTGTCTAACAGACCTAATAACATTTTCTTAAGTCAGTTCTAAATCCGACCTAAGAAGTCAAAACTTCTTATGTCGGCAATTCTTAATTCAGGTTCGGAACCAGCTTAAAAAGTCATTTTTAACCGACTTAAAAAGCTTTTTTTCTACTAGTGTTTTGATAATTTTTTCATTTGTTAGGTATGGTGCATCCGGACAACGTTGTGCAAGAGAATGACGCAGTAGTTGTCAACGTTAATAACGATCATGTTATCGACGTTAATCCTATGATCAATGCGGTTGATGTTCGGCAAGAATTTACAAATGATCGGAGCTTCGATAGTCGCGAACAATTGATTGATTGGGTTCGGAAGGAAGCTAGCAAACATGGATTTGGAATTGTTATTTTAAGGTCGGACAACGGAAATAGTAGGCGGAAAGATTTCGTTGTTTTGAATTGTGAACGGGGTGGGAGTTATGTACAATCAAACCGGGTGCTAAAACACGAGGACACGGGGTCGAGAAAGTGCGGGTGTCCCTTTAAGTTGCGTGCTACTCGGAGGGTTGATGATTTGTGGCGGTTAATCGTAATTTGTGGAATTCATAATCATGCCTTGGATGTCAAGTTACACGGACATCCAATGGCGTGTCGTTTGTCCCGCGAAGAGAGGAATGTGATATCGGACTTAACGATAGTCAAAGTGGCGCCTCGCAACATACTTGCCGATTTGAAGCGTAAGAAACCAGATAGCGTTTCAAATATCAAGCAAGTTTACAATGAACGGCACAATCTCAAAGTTTTGAATATGGGTCCTCGGTCGGAAGTGCAACAACTTTTGAAACTATTAGGCGATAACAAATATGTTTCAAGCTTCCGAACTTCCGAGGACAAAGTTACGGTGCGTGATATTTTTTGGACTCATCCCGAAAGTATCAAATTATTCAACACATTTCCAACCGTTCTAGTCATGGATTCGACGTACAAGACAAACAAATATAGGCTTCCTTTTCTAGAGATAGTCGGTGTGACCTTGACGGACAAGACTTATTCGGTCGGGTTTTCTTTTTTGGAGTGTGAAAAAGAAGACAACTTTACATGGGCCTTGGGAATTTGCAAGTCTTTGTTAGTTGATCAAGAGGTTATGCCAAACGTCATTGTCACCGACCGGGACGATGCTTTGATGAATGCGGTCGATACTGTATTCCCGACATCTACCGCGTTACTTTGCCGATATCACATAACTTGTAACGTGAGAAGCAAGTTGAAACCCGCGGTTGGGACAAAAGATAGGCCGGATGAAAATGGTAAAGTTGTCAAAGCCGGTGTTGTGGTTAATAGGATAATGACGGCATGGAGGGAAATTTTGGATGCATACTCCGAAGAGGTGTATACCGAGAAATTGGTACACTTTAGGTCTTTGTGTGGTTCCATTAAGACATTTTGTCATTATGTTGAATCCACCATTCTTGACAAAGTTAGAGAAAAAGTCGTGTGCGCTTAGACAAATCGAGTTAGACATCTTGGTTGCACCACGATTAACCGAGTTGAATCCGCACATGCGGTATTCAAGAGGTGGTTGGGTGATAGCAAGGGAGATTTGTGTCGGGGATGGGACACCGTCAACCAAATGCTCCAAAATCAACACAATGAAATTCAAACATCGTTCGGTCGGAGCAAGACGGTTATGGAACACCGGTATAAGGGCCAAATTCTATTCTCCCAATTGATTTACAACATATCTCGAACGGGTTTGAATTTTTTGTTTCATGAAGCAAAGCGGTCGGAGACCACGGGGCCGGATAGTTCATTATGTGGGTGCACCATTAGAAAGACATACGGCCTTCCATGTGCTTGTATACTTGCAAAAAAGAAGAAGTTGAATTCACCAATACGCATGGATGAGGTAGCCGATCATTGGAAGAAACTTCGTTTTGATGATTTTGACCCGCCGAAAGAAAATGACTCCAAAATCACCATCTCCGACGGGTTGGAAGTGATAATGGAGAAGTTTGCTAAAGCGGACGACACAACGAAAATGCATATAAAAGAACAATTGCGAAAGATCGCATTTCCGGAGACCACCGATTTGAAATCGCCATCTCAACCGGTTAAGACGAAAGGTGCACGGAAAAAGTCCAAAATTACACAAGATGACACGTCAACAAAACAATCTCCTTCCTACTTTGAACATGTTGATGCATCGCTCTCAGAAATTCATGAGACACCTAAGTCCAAGTGTAGTGGTAACAAAGGTGCCCGTATTTCGAAGCCACCTCGCACACCGCCGATAAAAAAATCACCCATTGTCTACATTGATGAGATGCCACTTTTTATGCACAAATATATCGATAACATCGTTGATGTTGGAGGCGACGGCAATTGTGGATATCGGGTCGTTGCCGGTTTGCTCGGTAAAGGGGAAAATAATCACACTTTAGTCCGACGGGAACTTCTTGCGGAGTTGACTTCGTATCGGGACATCTACGGCCGACTATATGAAAGTCAAGAAAAGTTTGCGAGAATTCATGATTCACTTGTTCCATCACTTACCGGTATCGCTCCGGTTTCGAAGTGGATGTCATTCCCCGATATGGGTCATCTAATAGCAAGTGCATATGATATTGTATGCGTCGATTTCACGAGGTTTGGACTAAGTGAGACTTTCTTTCCACTTCATAGTCGACCGCCATTGGACTCGTCGGGCCGCATCATATGCATCGGGTATCTACGATGGCGGCACTTCGTCCAAGTGTTTTTGAAACCGGGGTGTCCTATACCGGCTACTTGTTTTCAATGGACCGCACATCGTTCAAATGAGGCGGGGACTTGGCCGGATCCTTTCGTTTCAGGAATGGCGGAGTTTGAAGAAATGATGAGCCTAGAGCGCGAGCAAAATAGAGAGCGGTCGAAGAACGTGCCTATTTTGGACTTAGGATCCACCGATTGGTTCGGTGAATTTTAGTTCGTTCCGGATCGTTTTTTGTTTGTAATGACCATTTTTGTATGTATTGTTGTTTATCATGTAAAATCGGACCGATTCAATACATATATAATATAAGTATGTTTTATGTCATCTTTGTCTAATTTATGGTTAATGTGAATTCCATTTGTTCAATTTACACAACACACTAAGCAATCAACAAAATGCAAAATTTATGTCTGTTTCTGCATAATTCGGAAATGAACTTCCAAAATATACATCTCTGCCTCCCATTTTTGGAAGTTCATTTCCGAAAAGTCCCCTGAGGCAGGATAAGGTTTGTTGGGCCATCATTGCTCCAATAAGTCTATAAATACTACACAGTCTTCTTCATCCTCTTCACACCACAAAACACAAATGACACAAACCTACCCCCACCTAGCATTCGTGTACTTTGAAACCGGCTACCCGATGCCGTTCCAATTTCGCTTCTCGCGCGACACGCCGTTTGCGGAGTTGATACCGTCGCTCAACACGCTTTTGCACTATCCCGAGAATCGAAAGGTTGTCAAGCTCGAGTACCGCTCGCCATCGCTTAACGACGAGGGAGGCATTAAGTTCACACCTTTTGAGATCAAGAACGACGAAGATTTAGCGGTTTTGTGGACAACGTTCGACCGATTTTCTTCGAAGGGCCCGATCGAGTTGGACGCGAAACTTCAAAGATCGGCGGACGACGTTATCAAAATGTTGACTCATCCCCACCTACCCGTGTTTAACAATATGTAACTTTAATCTTATGTAATATTATCGTTGTAATCTTCACCCGATTAAATAAAGTGAATCGTTCTTGTTTTGCATTTTTCTTCTGTCCAGACATAATTTCGGAAGTTCATTTCCGAATTCCTCCAAGGGGGGTGCGTTCGGAGATGAACTTCCGAAAACACCACATTTTCTGAAAAGTAACTTTATTTCGGAGATGCATCTCCGAAATCAATATTTTATATTAAAAAAAACACGTTTTCGGAGATACATTTCCGAAAACACCTTTTTTTACAAAAAAAAAGTACCTTTTCGGAAATGAACTTCCGAAACAAGGGGTATTGTGGTAAATTCACCAGGAGTGGGCAAGAAGGTTAGGAGGGGTGAAGAAATTTTCAATTTGAAATCATATAACATAGACATACATTACTCAATATAAAATATAGTTGAAATCATAAATTTTTCTTAAAACAAATATATATTTCTCGAAAATAATTTTTATGAAAAATTACTTTAAATAATTTTAAATTTAAATGATCTTTTAAAATTTTGATATTAATAAAAAAAATTCTTACAATAATATTTTAAAAATAATTATTCAAACTAAATTTTTATGTAGAATTTTTTAAAAATTTCTTTGTACATATTTTTTAAATAAAATATAATACTATAAAAACTATTTTAAAAAATAAACAAACGGACTCATAAACTCTATATAAAAATGGATTATTTCAGTTAATATTTTGTTAAAAAGTTGTTTAGTTAATATTCTGTTAAGAAATTGTTTTTCTGTTTCACTGCAATTTGTTATATTGCACGGTAGTTTATTAGAAAAAAATTGTTTCATGGTTTATACAAAATGAATTAGTGATGGAATTTCATGTCATTTTCTATACTCCAATGTCCTCTGCTAGGGTTCCTTTTGCCCCTTTCAAATCCCTTTCTCTTTAGCTCCTTTTTGGTTTTCTGTTGCTCTTGCTTTCTGCTTCCATGGATTGCTTTTCCCTTTTCCCTGAAATCGTGATCCAGGAGGTTCCTGCTGATGTCCCAGTATCTCAAAGGGGGAAAACGACCACTGTTTCATCAAACTCTCAGAAGATGTCCTTTCTTCAAGCTCTCAATGGGGTGTGTGACATTCCCTCTTCTCAATTACCTCAACCCATTATCAAGGGGGATAGACTCTCTATCACCATTCCAGAAGAGGAATATAAGGCTGGGTTGCAGGACTGTAAAAACAATCTCCACGGAAGGATTCTATGGCCCAAAGGTTCCACCCCTCTTACTGTGTTTGCGCTTCGCTCTAAGTTAGCAAGCATCTGGTCTGAACTTAAAGGTTGGGGAGTTCTGTCTCTTGGTAAGGGTTATTACGAATTCATGTTTTCCAACGCTGAGGATGTGCGTAGAGTTCGAGCGGCAGGCACGATTAATCTAAATCCTGGGTCCTTGAGGTTGTTTGCTTGGTCTCGTGATTTCAATCCTTCCTCTCAGTGTAACAATTCTGCCCAGGTCTGGGTTAGATTCTTTGGGCTCTCACAAGAATATTGGAGGCCAAGGATCCTTTTTGCTATAGCTAGCAGCGTCGGAACTCCGATTTGTATTGATGCAACGGCAGCTAAATCTAGAGTAGAACGAACCTTCGGGCATTTCGTACGTGTGCTGGTGGATATGGACCTTTCTCAACCTCTAAGTCATAATGTCTTAGTTGAAAGGGAGGGCTTTGCATTTTTTGCAGATATTGAGTATGAGAATCTCCCAGAATACTGTACCCATTGCAGGAAACCAGGGCATGGTACTCATAATTGTAAGGTTCTTAACAAGGAGGTTCCCAACAAGGTTTTTGCACAAAAGTCTCGGTCAGACAGGAAGAATACAGAAGTGGGAGTAGAGCCCATTATTACTAATCAGGTGGTTGATGAGAGTTTGGCTCCAGGTCCTGTTGTTGTTGGTACTAAGACTGGTAATGTGAATCTAGTGCAAGATAGAGCAGCAGCTCTTATTACAACTAACATCCCCAATTTTGTTACACATCCTTCGGAGGAGGATTTAGAATCGTCTCAATCAGATTTTGTGGATGTCACTGGCAGAGAGATTATTCCTGCGGTGGATGTGGCCACGGACAAAGTTTTGGGGGATCGTATTTTCCTCAGGAATTCTTGGGACACATTAGCAGACGAGGAAGCAGTGGAAGAAACTCAAGAAGTCGTTCAGCAGAGTGGTGGTTCCTTTACTAAAGCCATTTCCAACCTTAAGAAGAAACAAAAGCAATCGACATCGAATCTGAAGTACGACACAAGGTCCCAAGCAGGCCTAAAAAACCTTACCTTATGAAGAGCCTCTTCTGGAATATAAGGGGCATTGCTAATCCCCCATCAAGATTAGCTCTTAAGCGACTTTTACGTCGTAATAGTCCGCAATTTCTTTTCATCGCTGAGCCGAAAACTGATTTCGATAAAATTCCTAATAACTGGTTTCAAAAACAAGGTTACAAGCTCTTTGCTTTTAACTCTACCCCTTTGCCCTCTCTGTGGTGTTTTTGTAAGGTGGACGTTATCCCAACGGTTTTGGAAATTTCTTCTCAATTTGTCGCTTTTACGTTCGAGCTTGAGAATAGGACTTTAGCCTCTGCTGCAGTGTATGCCTCCACTAATTTATACAAAAGGAAGGAACTGTGGGAGGAGCTCGGTAACCTTCAGGCAAGGCACGCTCTTCCCTGGTCGTTCTTTGGTGATTTCAACGCCATTATTGGAGCTCATGAGCACAACGGGAGACTGGCCCCGGCGATCAGCCCCATTAGAGATTTTCAACAGTGGACCGATTCCTTCCAGCTTCTCCACGTTCCTACTAAGGGTGTTCTGTTTACCTGGTCCAACAAGAGGGATTTTCCATTTTTTATCGAGAGAAGGTTAGACCGTGTCATCGTTAATCACGATTGGATGAGTTTATGTTCTAACACTTCAGTTTGCACCCTTACTAAAGTATGTTCTGACCACCACCCTATCTTGTTTGAGTTCTCCATCAATTCCACCCGAGTTGTTTCGCAGTTTCGTTTTCTTAAAGCTTGGACCTTACACAAAGATTGCAAATCCTTGGTTGAATCTTGCTGGAAGCAAAAAGTTTGGGGCTGCCCTCTTGTAGTGCTTGGTAAAAAGCTTCAGAGGTTGAAAAAAGAACTTAAAGTCTGGAATTACACTTGCTTTGGGAATGTCACGCAAAATGTTTTGATGGCTGAAGCGGATCTTAACAGAATTCAGGAAAATCATTCGAGAGTTGATGGTGATTTTAGCCGGTTGGAGAAAGAAGCACAAGACAAGCTATCTTTGGCTTTGGATATTGAAGAAAGTTTTTGGAAGGAAAAATCTAGAATTAAGTGGCACCTTGAGGGAGATCGGAATACGGCGTTCTTTCATCGTATTTCCAAAATTCGCAATGCCTTCAAACCTATTTCAATTCTAAGAAACGGGTCTGAAACTTTGTCAAATCCGGATCAGATTGCTTCGCACACGGTGGACTATTTTAAATCTCTGTTTTCTACTAATGTTTCTTTGGTGCAGGATTTTTCTTTGGTGGAAGAAGTGATTCCCTGTCTGGTGACTGATGAAATGAACACTCTGCTCACTTTGCTCCCTTCCCTGGATGAAATTCATGCTGCTGTTTTTTCTCTCAATAATGATAGTGCTCCCGGTCCTGATGGTTTCGGAGCATCCTTTTTTCATACGTTCTGGGAGATCATTAAAACAGAGGTCTCGGACGCGGTCATTCAATTCTTCCACACAGGGTGGCTTCCTCAAGGATTTAACTCCAATGTTTTGGTCCTTATTCCAAAGACGGACAACGCAGATTCGTTGGATCAGTTCCGGCCCATTGCTTTATCCAATTTTAAATTCAAAATCATTTCCAAAATTATTGCTACTCGTCTTGCGGTGATCATGCCTCGTCTTATTTCTAGTGAGCAACGGGGCTTCATTCAAGGGAGGAAGATAAAGGATTGTATCGCGTTAGCTTCGGAAGCATACAACATGTTGGACTCTAAGGTTTGGTGCGGTAACGTTGCTCTTAAAATAGACATAACAAAGGCTTTTGATACTTTAAATTGGTGTTTTCTGCTCAAAGTTTTGAAACAGTTTGGATTCAATGAGAAATTCTGTCAATGGATTCATATCATTTTACATTCTGCCTGGATTTCCATCTCTGTAAATGGCTCTCCCACAGGTTTCTTCAATTGTACGAGAGGGGTTCGGCAAGGAGATCCTCTTTCTCCTCTGCTTTTTTGTTTGGCCGAAGATGTTCTCAGCAGACACATTAGCAGCTTAGTTGATTCTGGTTCGCTTTCTTTGATCAAGGGGCCTAATTCGATCCATGTTCCTTCTCACATCTTCTATGCGGACGACGTTCTTATTTTTTGTAAAGGAAGTCTGGCCAATTTGCGTTGTCTGGTCGCTGCCTTCGAATCTTATGCAAATATTTCAGGACAATTAGTGAATTGTGGGAAGTCGTTTATCTATGGTGGTGCCATGTCTCAATCTCGGTTGAATCTCCTTTCCTCCTTGGTTGGGTTCACTGCTGGGACCTCTCCGTTTATCTATCTCGGAGTTCCAATTTTTAAAGGCAAGCCCCGTGCGAAATTTCTCCTGCCCCTTGCTGACAAAGTAATTCTGAAACTTGCTTCTTGGAAGGGATCTCTTCTTTCTTTTGCGGGAAGAGTGGAACTTGTTAAATCTTCGATTCAGAGTATGCTAATTCATTCTATGGGTGTTTATTCTTGGCCGGTTTCGCTTTTAAGACGAATTGAGAGAGCTGCCCGGAATTTTATTTGGAGCGGGAATATTTTGAAGAGTAAAATTGTTACGGTGGCTTGGAAAAGTATCTGTAAGCCTTTCTCGGAAGGAGGTCTGGGAATTAGATCTCTGTTAGACCTAAATGCGGCGACTAATTTGAAGCTTTCTTGGGAATTTGTCTCTTCCGATGATCCTTGGGCCGTCCTCCTTAGGAATCGGGTTATGAGGAAACACAAGTTTATAAAGTATCACATTCACTCTTCCATATGGCCGAGTATTAAAGCTGAACTTTCGACTATTTTTGATAATTCTTCGTGGCTGCTTGGTAACGGAGCTTCTATTCGGTTCTGGTATGACGCCTGGTGCGGGCAGCCGCTGTTTTTAGAGATGGGTGATACCGTCTTGCCCGAAGACCTCTATGTAAGATCCTTTATTTCAGGCTCGGGCTGGTCCTTTCATAATAGTGCTGCTGTTCCGAATTCTGTCCAACTCAGAATTTTAAATTGTCACATCCCTTTTGACTTAAGGCCAGATAAGAGGATTTGGAATCACACGGTTTCGGGGGATCTATCTCTCAAAGATGCTTACGAGTTCAAGAGATGTGTTGGCTCTAGTGTCAATTGGTGGAGATGGATTTGGTCTAAATTCATCCCCCCATCAAAATCTTTCCTTGTTTGGCGAATTTTGCTAAATAAAATTTCTACTGATGAAAAGCTAAAGCGGCGTTCCTTTGCTTTCCCCTCTATATGCAACCTCTGCATGGTGGCTGAAGAGAGCTCTCAACATCTCTTCTTCGAATGTTCTTATGCTTTAACGATTTGGAATTGGCTTAGTTCGGTTTTTAACTTCAGGTTGCGGATCTCGTCTTGGGAGGACATTTGGAGTATTCTTAGTCGGCCATTGCATGCGCACTGTAAGGTTATTCTTAATGTGGCTATTGTTCATTTGTTTAATGCTATTTGGCTAGCGCGCAATAGTGTGAGATTTAAGGATCGCAACATCTCTCCCGCCTCTTCGATTGCGCACATTGTTTCGGTTTGTAGTTTAGCCGGTAATATTTTTAAAATTCCTTCCTTCATCAATATTCATGAGTTTGAGGTTTTGAAGAAGTTTAAAGTCAATATCCAGCCCCCTCCCGCTCCAAAGATTGTGGAAGTCATTTGGAAGCCGCCTCCGTGGGATTGGATTAAAATCAATTGTGATGGTGCCTCCCTTGGCAATCCTGGTCACTCGGCGTGTGGAGGTATTGCGAGAGACTATGATGGTAGGTTCCTTGGAGCCTTTGCTAGTTTTATCGGTGATTCTAACTCTCTCATTGCCGAACTCACCGGAGCTATGTTAGCTATTGAGTTCGCCCATGAGAGGGGTTGGAGAAAGGTTTGGCTGGAATCAGATTCCTTAGCAGTGGTGCGTGCTTTCTCTCCTCCTTTCTGTGTTCCTTGGCATCTTCGCACAAGATGGATTAACTGTGTTAATATTACGGAAGGTATCTCCTTTTTGGTGTCTCATATTTTCCGCGAGGGAAACAGTTGTGCAGACTCTCTGGCTAATATAGGTTTAACTATTTCTGATTACACTAATTATAGTAGCATTCCTAGTTTTTTGCGGGCAGATTTTGTAAAGAATAGGCTTGGTTTGCCTTTCTTTAGGTTCATCAATTCTTGAGAGGGTATTGGTTTATGTCCCCCCTCCTTTTGTAACAGTTTTTTATTTTGATATATAATCTTATTTAAAAAAAAAAAAAGTTATTGGAAATTTCTCTCTCCCACGTACTGTTTTTCTTTTGAACCTCTTCTTTTTTCCCATTCGATTCAAGTTCAACCATAGCAAATAAAGATAACCTAATATGACGGCACCGATAAGACTCATGTGTCAAAGTCTAAATACAAGCAAAGTACAAAGGAATAGATACTACCTCAATAAGTTTCCAACACACAGTTTTAACCTTTTGTCAGCTTCTCATTGTTAGATCTAATCAGACGGTGATTCACACTAGATATCGGATCAAGCAAGAGTGGTTCTAATCGTTCTCTTTATATAATTCCTTTCACAAGCTGAGACTCAGGTTATCTACTCATTCTCACACTCATACTACTTCTCATTCATTCAGTGACTCAAGCGTTGGAGTATTAATCTTATAGGTCTGCCTTAGTCTGTCGTACTAGAAACTCACTCCACTGCACCTGAGTCCTATTTCACTCCACCATCAATTATTTATGGTTCCTGAACAAAATAGTGACACCTTTTATGGGAATTGACATCTGATTCCAACGATCGACATTTTATTCCAACAAAATTCCATGAGAAACCATTGTTATTCATTGTAACTCGACAAGCTTCGATCTTCTCTTCCCCCATCTGAACCATCGATCAAACTCTTGAAACAATGGAAACTTATCTACATAATATTGTGAGTGCTAAATTGTTGTAAATTTGAGTGTGAATAATTAGCACTCATCGGCTTAATTCATTTATTTTACATCAATAAACCTCAACTTTAGTCAATATTTGGTATAATTTACGTTATAGTGTATATATTGTGTTATCGTGTAAATATCATTGAGTTTAATTGTTTTTATCTCATTTTTTGTAGGTACTCAAGCATTGATATTTATTCATAGTTAGATAGAGCATTGAATAAGCTTTCCAACGCTTCGAACCGGGCGCAAATCGGAGTTACGGTTCTCAAGTTATGGCTGAAACAGTGCAGAATTTTTGTTGTTTCTGGTGTGTTCCGCCAGGCGAATTTTGGGCTCGCCGGGCGAGCTTGACTGACCAAAAAACGTGAAAAGTTGCTGTGTTGAGCCGCCGGGCCAAGCCATTTTGCCGTCGGGCGAAGCGGTGCTGACAGAAACACGGTTTAAGGTCCAAAAACACAATTTTTAGGTTATGGTTTGGGTATTTTTTGCTCCCACTCCATCACCAAACATTTTTGAGTTAGATTAGCTTAGAAAACAACTTAGGAGCTTGCATACAGATGATCCGGGGTGGATTGATCATCAATTGGAACTGACAAACCGAGATATTTTCGGTTCATTTCTCTTCTTCTTTGTGTATTTCTCTTTGGTTGGGTTTTGTATATGATTTAACTTTGAACTCATGTATATTTGTTGATCATGGTGTTATATAAAGTTTGCTTTACAAATCTTTGTTGATTGTTGTCTTAGATTTTTGCTATGTGCTACGGATTTTGGTAGTTTTAGAGATAGACTTCTTGAATCCTTATCGAGGATGATTATCTGTTAGTTTCTGGATTTTAGAGATAGATTTAGAGCTAACAATCTTTATGGGTGTCGAAGCTCAATGCTTTCGTGTTAGTTGTGTCGGTTGAGAGATTGTCGATACGATTGATATGGATGTCTGCTGTGTTGTTGAGGTGTGCTGAGAGATTTTCGCCGAGATGATATAGTAGTTCTCTCTACTTTGGGTTAGAAATGACTTAGGGTGTGAGCGATGCCGAATGACATTGACGAGTATTGTAGGTTGAGTGTAATTGGTCGATAAATTTAAGTTTGTGAGAAGTAGATTATATACCAGGCTTGATAAGTCTCTTCTTTCTGAAAAATGAATTCTTTTTGTGTTGATATTTACTTTTATGCTTTTATGCTTCACCAATTTAATCCAAACTCATAATTGCGGAAACTGTTGAATGGCAGTTCGATATCACTAATCTCTGTGGACACGATAGTTTCCCGGATAAATACTTCCAAAACTTTTGTTGCTTTCCGCTTTACCGCTCTAACAAATATCCATCTGATCATCCGTATCATTCTTGTCCATGCTTCTTTACCTCTATCAATGTGTCATCATGCACTACACATGGCCACTTACCTACATAATATCCTTCCAAATGAA
Organism: Vicia villosa; assembly: GCF_029867415.1. Lineage (NCBI taxonomy): Eukaryota > Viridiplantae > Streptophyta > Magnoliopsida > Fabales > Fabaceae > Vicia > Vicia villosa. Next base: position 80,053,219 of record NC_081186.1, on the reverse strand, counting down.
AAGCTTTTCCTCCAATCACCCACTAAAATACTCTACCAAAAAGATCCGGCCTATACTCATCTTCGTGTCTTTGGATGTCTTTGCTATTCTCTCATCCCTTCATCATATAGGAATAAGTTACAAGTTCGGTCCACACCTTGTGTCTTCTTAGGATATCTCTCAAATCATAGAGGATACAAATGCTATGATTTATCTAGCCGTAAAATATTTATTTCTCGGCATGTCATTTTTTATGAAACTAAGCTTCCATTTTCTAATCTAAATGTTCCTACAATGGTTGGCTATAATTTTTTGGATGACGACACACCCTTCCTTCCATCCTATTCTATAGTGTTCCACCCCCTAACAATCAAAATGGTACTCCACCCCTAATTACACCGGTTCAAACAAACATTTACCAACCATCACCATCTTTTTTTAATTTGCCTCTGTTACCCTCCCACAATAACACCTCACCAACCGTAGCATCAGCCTCATCCACAACATCACCTCCAAACCCATCATTACCAACTATCATCTCATCCCCACCCACTACATCAATTCCGACACCTTCACCTTCACAACAAAAACCGCCCCTCTCCCCTCAAATGACAACCAGAGCCCAACATGGTATTGTCAAATCTCGCAAACTCTTCAATCTCCATACATCAACCTCAACCTCCATATCCCCTCAACCTACAAATCTCATTGATGCATTAAATGATCAAAATTGGAAAATGGCCATGAAAGACGAATATGATGCTCTTATTGAAAATAAGACGTGGGACTTAGTTCCTCGTCCGTCTAATGCTAATGTTATTTGGAGTTTGTGGATTTTTAGGCATAAAAAGAAATCTGATGGATCCTTTGAGAGATACAAAGCTCTCCTTGTAGGTAATGGTGCAAATCAACAAACAGGTGTTGATTGTGGTGACACATTCAGCCCGATGGTCAAACTGGCTACCATTCGGACAGTTCTAAGTGTTGCTTTATCTAAATCATGGTGTCTTCATCAATTAGATGTTAAAAATACTTTCTTGCATGGGAACCTTCATGCAACCGTATACATGCATCAACCTCCTGGATTTCATGATTCTCAATTTCCCGATCATGTCTGTTTATTGAAGAAATTCCTATATGGTCTCAAACAAGCGCCTCGCGCCTGGTACCAGCGCTTTACTGGTAATGTAGCTACAATGGGTTTATCACACAGTATTTCTGACTACTCTCTTTTTATATATCATCATGGCAATGACATAGCTTATATTCTTCTGTATCTGAATTACATTATTCTTGCTGCATCATCTGACACTCTTCGAGAATCTATTATGGCACAACTTAGTTCCGAATTCTCCATGAAGGATCTGGGGCCTCTAAGTTATTTTCTGGGTATTTCTGTCACCCAACATCCCAAAGGCCTTTTTCTTTCTCAAAAGAAATATGCAGAAGAAATTATCGAATGGGCCGGTATGTCCTCTTGCAAACCATCCTCCACACTAGTAGACACAAAGGTGAAACTCAGTGGTTCATCCGGTAACCCTTACCATGATCCAACCGAATATCGTAGCCTTTCCAGAGCATTGCAATACTTGACATTCACTCGACCAGACATCTCATATGCAGTTCAACATGTGTGTTTATTTATGCATGATCCTAAAACTCAACACATGTCTGCCTTGAAACGCATTATTCGATACATTAATGGTACCATAGATTTCAGCCTCCATCTGTACCCTTCATCCGTCGACAAGCTCATTTCTTACTCATACGCAGATTAGGCCGGTTGTCCAGACACAAGAAGATCTACCTCCGGCTATTGTGTTTATCTCGGAGACAACTCAATCTCATGGTCCTCAAAACGCCAACATACCTTGTCTCGTTCAAGTGGCCAAGCCGAATACAGAGGTGTAGCTAATGTTGTGTCTGAATCATGTTGGTTACGCAACTTACTCTTGGAACTATATTGTCCTATCACAAGATCTACTCTGGTATATTGTGACAACATCGGTGTGGTTTATCTTTCCAACAATCCCATTCAACATTAACGCACCAAACATATTAAAATGGATATACATTTTGTGCGTGAGAAAGTTGCTTGCGGTCAAGTACGCGTTCTTCATATTCCCTCGCGTTTTCAGATTGTTGACATCTTCACAAAGGGACTTCCGTTGCAACTCTTTGATGACTTTCGTGATAGTCTCAACAATCGTTCACCTCCAGTTTCGACTACAGGGGTGTATTAGATATGTAAATATAGAAAGATTATTATTATTAATATTGATTATAAATGATTATTAGAATCATAACCACATATTTGTATTGTGTATATAAATGACTATCAGATCAATGAAAAGGCGCGACCTAAATTATCTTACACTTATAATACAACGCTACCGTTGCAAATTCTCCAACAATCAATGTTCCTAATCTTCCAAAGGAGACTCATCTCCCTCCTACAACGAAGACAATCTTATTATCATAACCTCTCTTCTTGCTCCTCCACTGCAAGATCAAGTCCCTCCACCAATCGGCTAAGACACATCCCAAGCCTTCCTAATTTTCCATTCTTTTCAACAATCTCTCCAAGGTAAAACTTCGATGCAACCTCAGTCGCAACAAATAATTCCAAGACAAGAGATGCTTCAAAGCCTTCAACAGTTGCAAGCCAATCTAGGACTCCGTGTATCCTAAAGCACAACATGTTTTGGTGAGTGTCTTTTTTAATTAACATTTTCAGAACATGGATATAAAGTTTGAAATAACCACAAGACAAACAAAAAATTGGTTGTTTGTAAGCAGCGCATACTCAAGATTTTGTCCTTGTTATTCCTATTGATGGACTATACCAACATATGTTCTCGATAGAACATCGTACTATCCTTAAATACCGTCATATGATAAGGTTTGGTATGTTTTCTGCAAGGCGTGTTTGAATATATTTGGGGAACACACGATCCATTGTAGGGAGCTTTCAGGCTTCAATTATGGACATGCATTTTTAGGGATGTCTTATTTTACATATTTTGATCATTTAGAGTATCTATTAAAAATATACGCCTATGAATTTCTTAACTAACCCACAAGAGGGGAGATCTACACTTAGGCCAACAAATGCTCTGGTGTATCGGTGTGTAGGAAGTAAACATGCATGTATAGACTTGATTATGGTTTCTCCACTGGTGGGACTGAGGATTGGAGGTTTTACTATGGGACAAGCGACCCTTGAATTTGTTTCAAGTAAAATTGGCAAGCACGAGAAAGTGTGTTCTAACAACTAACATGCTTTCATACCATTTGCCTTTGACACTTTTGGTTTTCTAGTACTAGTGGCAATGAATCTTTCAGAGAGAGTCCAAAGGTTCATACATAGCAATGTTGTGTCTCTATGCCAATTAATATAGTTTCTAAGATGATTTCTTTTTCCATCCAAAAAGGAGTAGTGACGCAAAATACCCTTTTTATTCCCTTAACTTTACTCTTAAAGAAAAAGTTGGACATCACTAATGGTATGTTGGCTAAATAGTTACACAGGATTATAAGGTCATATAATACGACGCCCCAATAAAACACTAGGGAAACACCATTCAAGATGGTTGATGGTGCTGACGCCATGCTACTAGTAGAGATTAACACACCCACATGTCGTCATGAGAATTTCAATGAGGAAGAAAACAAAGTAGAATTGAGAGTCACTTTTGATATGATCGATAAAGCTAGAGAGATTTTTAATGAGGCATCCTATTCCTTTGATTTATCTTATATTGTTGTAAATTTTATGAAATATCATTGCTTTTTGTTAGACCTTTACTGAAAGATCCTTGTCTTCTTATCAAGCATAGTATGTTATACCTTCATTGAAGGATCTTCGGCTCTCCTGTCGGAGACAAGTGGCCCTCTGCTCGTTGAGCACCTCTGTCACCCAGAAGTAACTCTTTGTCCGACCAACGGCTAGTTTCAGGTAATCTGTCAAGATTCCTAAATATACCCCTATAATCCTGAAAGTCACGCGTTTTCGGCCTAGATCCACGGTCCAGTCCAAAACGTGGACTAATGGCTAAGTGTTGGGGGCAATATAAAAACCCTCTCATTTGAGAGGGTCAGTTAACACATTTTTCAAACCCTAGAAATATTCAAAAGTATTTGTGCTCCTACTTACTTGATCGTCGGGGTACCTTGTAGGTACATCCCCTCCTCCTCGTCACCATCATTATGCAAGACGTCTCTGGCCCACCTTCTGGTTCTGATCAACCGGTAAGATCATAAACCTTAAATGCTCAGAATATATTATGAAACTTTTTTGAATGATTTGAAGATTATGCACAAAATTTCAACATTATGAAAATGAATGAACACTTAAAAAAATATATTTAAATTGTATTAAAAAATTTATGAAAGAAGTATCTTGAAATTTTGATGATTGTTCCTTAAATATAAGTTAAGAAACCTTTTTTTATCAAATGCATATGTTTGAAGATGATTAGTGAAGGTTGCAATGCATTAGGATGACAATGATTCACGAAAAAGGTCCAAAATTGAATTATGCAACATTTTAATTTTTTTTTTAAATATTGATCTTGTAACCGGTTTCATAAATTAGGTAAACAGTTACCTGATTTAAAAAGTGTAAAACTTAGCTTTTCCATTTCCAACGTTAAAAAATATGAGAAAGCAACAATTAATAACCGATTTCTTAAATCATGTAACATATTACTTGATTTAAAAAGCGCAGAAATCATCTTTTGATGGCTTGGTTTCAATGATTTTCATGCACATTATTCATGGCTTTTAAAGATGAAGATTGATATGATTTTCTTGAATATCTTAATAAATATATTACGAATTGTAACAAACCTTAATTAATGATCATTGATCTTGATTCTTAGCTTGATTAACTTCATTATAGTTCTAACACTTGTCCATCAATATTTCTTCTTTGATCACCATTGTCTTTATCAATCTTAATCATGATCCAACATCTTGATTTAAACTGTAAAATTGGCAAGCATTCATCATGAGACTTTTTTAGCTCATTCTTCTTTATTCTTCTTTGTTAGTCTTCATCAATTTTTGTCTTTATTATAACAAAAAAAATAAATTAGAAAGTAAGAAAAAGAAAAAAAATTTTAAATAACCAGGTTTGATAAAAAAAATACGAAAAAAACTATGTTTTCGGGGTATTTACCAAACTGTCTAGGTTTGGGATATCAGAATACTGAATGCGCCAAATGAAATGGCGTATAAGTATAAATTTAGGGTGCATGCGCCAAATGAAATGGCATGCCCTAAAATCCAATAGGTTTGCGCCAAATGGAATGGCGCATAAGTCTAGGGTTTTTGCCCTAGAAGCCAAACCATTTGGCGCCTTAGTTCTAGGGCTTTTTTTTTTTAATTTTTTTTTTCATTTTTTTTAATTCATTTTAGTTGAATATATTAAATTTAAAATTTTTTTTTATTTTATTTGTTATGATATTTACAGAAATAAATTTGTAAAATATTTTTTTCGCCTTATAAATGTAATGCAGAAAACGAAAATCAAAATTGTAACATCGATTACAATATAATTTAAGAACTAAACATCGATTACAATATAATTTAAAAACTAAACATCGGTTACAATTAATTTCAGAAACGATACCAAAGATTAATGAAAAATACAACAACATGATCAATGACGTCCATCACCAAGATAGCCATCCGTTCCGCAACCTGGTCTTGTAATGACACGTTTACCGCGATCGTTGATTCCGCCGCGAATATTGACACCGCCTCTTGCCGTAGCTCTACCCCTACCCCTGCCCCTTTGTGCTTCTTGTTGGGTTTGTGTCACGGGGGCTGGTACTGGGATGTCGCGTGGATCGCTGTCGATGAATTCGTCGACGCCCCCATAATTATCCAGAAAACCGCTGTTGTAAAGTCGGCTACCCATTCCCTCAAATGTGTTTATTCGTGGTGGTGGAGTGGGGTGGGAAAAGACCTCCGGTTCATAGCATCCCGCAACACTAGAACTACCTTGGTTAAAGCCGAATTGGTTTGTAGGTGTTGCGTAGCCGGAGGGGGCGCCACGGTAAGAGGATTCACCATGAGGACCATCGTCGGGACTAAGATGAAGGCTAGATGAATCGGGAGTTAGGTTTTGGCCGAATCCCCTTGAGGACCCAGCAAATGTTGTAAATCCGAATGGTTGTGAGTGGGTCTGATATTGGTCCGAGGAAGGATGGCGGTCTTCATACCCTTGTAATGGTTGAGATTGGGATTGGAACATATTTGATTGGCGGATGTTGTGTGCGGAACGGGATGGAGTACTGAAAATATTTTGTTGTTGTTGCTGGAGTTGTTGTTGTTCCTGGAGTTGTTGTTGTCGTTGCTGTTGTAGGAGTTGTTGTTGGCGTTGTTGCAGGCTTTGTTGTTGTCGTCGCTGAAGTCGTTGTTGTTGCCGGAGTTGTTGTTGTTGTTCTTGTTGTTGTTGTTGTGGTTCTTCTTCCGGTTGTTGTTGTTGTGGCAAGATGTAGTTCTGTGCACGGGGATCAATCAAATAGAATGGAGCTGCAAGAAACAGGTTAGGGGTTGTGGCTGTACGATACCAACTCATGTACTCAGGAGAAGGTTTAATTTCATGGTCACTAACGGGGAAGTTTAGGACATACTGGCGACAGTTCTTCCACATCTGGCGCTGATCGGGTGCAAAATCCTTCCAGTGTTGGTGTGTCCATTGATGGTTAACTCTTTTTAGGTGCCACACTCCCAAGTCAACAGGAGGGTCGGGTATCCGTTGACGCATCCCAAATTGAAGCATCACCCGGTCACTTTGATGCATTTCTATTATGTTGTACCGGATTAAGCAACACTTTGTCGTCCAGATTTCTGCATCCTGAGCTCTAGGCTCATACTCACACTCGAGATACGGTCGCCATATGAACTGCATGCATGAGATTTATACATTACTTCGGGAAAAAATATTTACGGAAAATACTTATAAAAAAGAAGAAAAGAATTAGAGATAATACTTGATGGGGTCCAAGGTGATCAATTAGCGTGCGGTACATTGTGATATTTGACCGCGGATTACGTGTGAAGTCCATTTTTTTCACACAATATCTACAACAAAAATATAATGATTTAGTTAGAATGGAGTAGAATGTGTAAGGAGAAAATGGTATACTAAAAACTTACCTCAAGGCATACGGAAAGTCCCAACTTCCGTTGTTAACCGGGGCCAGTATGGGCATCCTCCACCACCCCCACACCTGCACTAACAGGGCGCATCCATAGAATGTGCAGGACTCAGCAACCGCGTTTTTGCATAGTGACTGGTACAAGGTAGCCAGTACCGCAGACCCCCAGCTGTACAGACCAACTCTACTAAAATCCATTAGCAAACGAAGATACATAAAGTTAACCGTGTTACCCGTGCTATCTGGGAACAAAACGTTTCCAATAAGCAACAATACATAACACCTAGTTTTCTGCAGTATGGTCTCTTGGGGAGACGCGTCATTCAAGTGAAAATTTTTATAATAATCCTTTAACCTCTTGAGGTTAACACCTTGCCCCCTAGCACCAACGGCTCCTTCTATCAAGTCTATTCCAATTGCCTCTTGGCATAAGCTATTCGCCTGCATAACACAACCATTAATTGCCTTACCATCAACAGGAAGGCCGAGTAGCATATGAACATCTTCAAGGGTGATGGTGCACTCCCCTGTTGAAAGATGGAAGGTGTGTGTCTCGGGCCTCCAGCGTTCTAGCAAAGCAAGAACAAACTTGTGGTCAATAGAAGACTCGGCGATCCTGCTAATCGGACCGAAACCAGCAATGTTCAGGTATGGTATAATGCGGTCGTCCGGAGCGATGGTATGTTTACTACGAGTGCGAAAACGTTGAACGTTCTGAAAAGAGTAAGCATGCCCAAAAAAATCAGTTAGTTTATCAGGGACAGTTGCATGATTTTAAAGTAATACTAATACACTTACGAAGGTTGCGATGTTCTGGGGGGTTCCTCTGTGTGTTTCGCCCATGGTTAGGAGAGACATGGTTGAAGGCTGAAAATTCGTAAGCTGATTGCAAAAGGATTGTTCTAAGAGTAGATGAGTGATAATGGTGATGTATCTCCAGAATTCCAAGTGCTTTATATATTGATGAGGAAAAAAACGGTAACATCATGCATGCTTGACATGTCAACACAGCCATAAGTGTTTGGTGTTGCTTCTGCAGGATGTGTTGGCATGCATGCAGTCAAACTATCGGTGACAAGGCATGGTGGGATGCATGCAGCTCAGGTCTAGGTGACAGCTCGGGTAGCATGCATGCAGGAGTAGGAGGAATCCTGGCAGGAAGCTGATCAGGAATCTTATCAGAAATTTTTGCAGTCGCATGCTTGTTAACAGTAACTCCATGCTGGTTTACAGTAACTCCTGGAATCGTTTCAGAACATGCAGGTGGGGACCATGTGGGGCCAGGTGGTGGACCACACCACTAAGGAATGCGCCAAATGAAATGGCTTTTTTTTTTAAAATCCTTCTAATGCGCCATTTCATTTGGCGACTTACTGAAGGGAAAAAGCACTAATGCGCCAACTCAAATGGCGCATTAGAAGGTTACTTTTCTTTTTTTTTCAAAATTAGGGTTTTCGTATCACAATTAGGGTTTCGGTAATCTTACCTACGTGGTCTTCCTAGAAGAAACCCTAATGAGGAAATAAGGCTACTGCAAGACGTCTATGCCTCTATAAATTAGGGTTTCGTGCGCACTGGTACCCACACTGAAAAATGAGAACTCGAATTAGGCCAGATGGGTCGCACCGGACTTCTGAGCCTCCACCTCCTGTTAGGCGTCTGAATTATCAACCGGACGTTCGTAGACGGAACAGACACGTTATCTTCTCGGCAGTCAAACCTCCCATGCAAGTGATGTTTTGGAATATCCAAACCATGGATCAGCTTAAGAGAAACATCCTCAGGTTTCTGGACGGAGAGTTCAGTCCAGGCGAACAAATCCGATCTATCAAGAGACTTCGAACAAGGGGAGGTGTTTTTCTCGAAAGGCAGCGTTGGTGGGAGACTATGGAAGACGACATCCAATGCACTCTAATGATGGAGGACAGAGAAGACATTGTTTTAACCGTTGTTATATCCTAGGCGCTACAATTTCTATATCATTTCAGTAACTTCTGTACCGTTCAATTAAATGCTCTTAGCATATCTGTACCTTTCAATTAAATGTTGTTAACGTATTTCAATGAAATGATATTTTATTGTTACAAAGTTTCCAACTGTTATTTAAGTTATTAATAATTAACAATAAAATTTCCCTCTGCCTTGCACCCGCTATAAATAGAAGCGTGTGTGTGGAGTTGAAGTACTAACTCTTCTTTCAATCATAGTGTAAACACTTAAAAATGAACTCTGTTTGGGCTGTCGTCTTCTTTGAGGAAGGTAGTCACATGCGGGTTTGCCTTAACCCTCATTGGAATTTCCAGAGAATTGTTAGAGCCATCAACACTGGGTTTCGTCAACTAGATGGTCCAACCAGAAAAGTTAAACAGCTAGATTACCGATGTCCATACATTACGTTGACGGATAATAACCCTGAAGGCACCTACATGTATTATTGGGATCGTGTGAAAGACGATGTGGACGTGGATCTAATGTTTTGGACACACAGTGGAGAAGTTAACCGAGGCGTTGAAGATCCCCTTGTTATTGCAGTGACACTTGAGTAGTTTAGATTAACTGTTGTTTTATTAGTTGCAAAGAGTGAGCGTGTACTACTAGTTGTTCTGTGTTCTTTTCTCTTCTTTTGTATTCTGCAACGTAACATCGTGATTTACCGATGGTTTTGTGTTGTCAACGCAGGGTCATTGAATTAAAATAAATGTGGTTGATGTGTTAGTTGTTTTCTTCGGGACAATATTTACTCTAGCGGACGTGTACAATAATTAACATACATATAATTGGTAATTTATATACGTAATTATTAACTATATTTATAATTAGTAATATATGTTATTAAAATACATATAATTATTAATTACAAATTTTTTTATTTATTAAATAAAATATATATACGTAATTATTATTTATATATAAACAGACCTAGATCAGTGTGACTGTCTTTTGTAATCAATTCGGAATCTGGTGGCAGACATAGATCAGTGTGTCTGTCTTTTACAATCAATACGGAATCCTGTTGCAGACCTAGATCAGTGTGCCTGTCTTTTATAATCATTTCGGAAGATAGTGGCAGACCTATACTAGTGGGTCTGTAAGAACCACCATATATTAACATATATATATATATATATATATATATATATATATATATATATATATATATATATATATTATATATATATATATATATATATATATATATATATTTATATATATATATATATATATATATATATATATATATATATATTTATTTGTAAATAATTATTGCAGAACTAGCTGCCAGATAGGGTTGCATGCATATATATATATATATATATATATATATATATATATATATATATATATATATATATATATATATATATATATATATATTTATTTATTTATTTATAAATAATTATTGCAGAACTAGCTGCCAGATAGGGTTGCATGCATGCTCTGCCTAGGGGAATCGTTACAGGAATCTTATCAGGAATCCTGTCAGACGCGTGATGGGGTACAGGACATAGATCAGCGTGTCTTTTATAATCAATTCGGAAGATAGTGGCAGACCTATACTAGTGGGTCTGTAAGAACCACCATTTATTAACATAAATATATATATATATATATATATATATATATATATATATATATATATATATATATATATATATATATATATATATATATATAAATATATATATATGCATAAATAAAGATATATATATATATATGCATAAATAAAGATATATATATATATTTATATATATATATATATATATATATATATATATATATTTATTTATAAATAATTATTGCAGAACTAGCTGCCAGATAGGGTTGCATGCATGCTCTGCCTAGGGGAATCGTTACAGGAATCTTATCAGGAATCCTTTCAGACGCGTGATGGGGTACAGGACATAGATCAGCGTGTCTATGTGTTGAGATAATGCAAGGACATAAGAAGCACAATTTATAAGACATCCAACATATACTAAACATTACAACTCACACCAACAATTTTACCTAATCTGACTTGAGCTTACAACACCCACACACTTTCCCCTCCAAAAATGACTTCATCAACCCAGTATCTTGTCCATGCCCATCTAAACGGTGAGACCTACTCTCATGAGATAGCCGGTTTTGTGATGAGAAACACTCAGGTTGTACCATTGTTGTTGAGCAAAAGAGCAACATTTTCGTACTTCATTCAGCGACTATACTCTAAGATTGCAATGGGTCCTATTGCAACCATTTTTTACCAATGTCCCAATTTCAATGAAGACAACACCGTCAAGTTTTACGAGATGGAGATTGCCAATTGTCGCACGCTCGCGAAATGTGAACAGAGTCGCCACCAATATATTTATCCCAAAGAGGGAAAGGAATATCAGAAAACCTAGAATAAGGATAAGAGAAGGTCTTGCGACCAGAGATAAGGTACGGGAGTCGGTTACGCGAGGGGAAGGTACTAGCACCCCTCACGCCCATCGTACTCGATGGTATCCACCTATGTTTGTTCTATTCTAAGGGTGTATAAATCTAAGGCTTAATTACTAAGGGAATGCATGCAAATGAAAGAAAAGAAACACGGGGAAAATAAGGTTTATAAATAGTTGTGCTCGCTTAGGCCCCGCGACCTAATGCCTACGTATCCTTTTCAAGAATCAGAGCGCCGTAGTTCGGCTCTTTAGTTTTTGTTTGTTTTTGTGTTTTTTAGTGGACAGTTACATTCGCACTCCGCTGCTCGACCTCTGGAGTCTTAAGCTGGGAATGGAGCGGAAGTAACGTGTCCGATTAGGAGAAAGAATGCCCTGAAGGCAAGGGAAAGAATGCCTAGGAGGCAAGAGAGAAAAGAGATTGGTTTGTGTCTTTTATGTGTGATTCCATGATGGACGAAAACCTACTACAAGGCATCGCATCACTTCCTCACTTTGATTAGCTCTGAGCCTTTATTAGATATTTTGAAGTGTTTTTGTTTAGGTGTCTTTTAAGGGAAATTAATTTGTGACTTAGATCATACCAAAAAGAGTTTTGTTTTGCATATTTAGAGAACACACATCGAGGCCTACGCCACAATCGTTTCTCTAAATAACGGTTAAGAAATACATCGAGGCTTCACACCTCAATCATTTCTTCTCCGCTAAGTAAGGGAGATACAAAAAGAGTTCTTTTGTGAATATTTAGAGAATGCACATCGAGGCCTACACCACGATCGTTTCTCTAAACAACGGTTAAGAAATACATCGAGGCTTCACACCTCAATCATTTCTTCTCCGCTAAGTAGGAAAGAACATACATCGGGGCCTACACCCCAATCATTTCTTTCCTACTATGAAATATAGTAGCGGTATGATCTTCATCGATATTTATTAAGTATTTTAAAAGTTGAAAAGAAAAAGAAGGAAGACTAGCCTAAAAGGATCAACTAGCCTAATGTTATGAAGGGGATTTCTAGATCCTAATGTTATTATGGTTTCTACCTAAAGTTAGGAATTAAAGAGACATGAAAATAAAGTCACATTAGAAGCAAAAATTGAGAATGACGCAATAGTACAAAATCACACATAAGCATGAAATATCAAGTCAAAAATATAGTACAAAATGAAGTAAAATATTATTATTTTTTTTTTATATTGATTTTATTTGAGAAATTGAATTACAAATCAAGCAAAAGACTAAAACAAAAAGCCTAAAACTAATATTTTTTATTGAACATTTTTATATGTCAAAAGATGTGTCAAAGTCTAAGAATTAATAGGAGAAAAATTATCATTTATCACCTAAATAAAATTGGTAGAAATCTAATTAAACCATGCATTTAATCAAAAAACAAATGGAACTAAGGGGTGTGACCTGAATTATTGGTATGAAGAGCAATTGGGGTGCAGGACCCAGAGGACATGGCCCAAGCATGATTTTTGTATTGCAGACAAAATAATAAAAGAAGTAACAAGGGCCAAGGGGAATCGGTGTAGGCCCAAGGGTTTTGTGATCCAATCACCATTTTTATCAGATTTTATTATTGATTCAATTATCGTTAATCAAGTCCATACTTATGTTACATTAATATATTAATTAGCAAGATTAGATGTTATCAGATTAATAGTACCAGACTTTATGTTAAATATAATTAACTGATAAAATTGAAAAGAGGAATTTAGGGTAAAATGTGTGACCTTTGAGCTTATCGTGACCCACTTCTCTCTTCTCAAAGCGGCGGCGATATCACCTTCTCCGGCGAGGTTCTTCTCTTCCTCTCCGTCATGAGCAAGAAAGCGCAACGAAAATCTCCACTATCTGCCTTACCCTATCGTATCGCCTCTCCGACTCAATCTCAGATTCACTCTCTCCGCGCGATAGATTCTTCAGAAAAACTCAACGGCTACTCCAATAATCTTGACGAGGATGAATGATGTCCGAGGCCTTGATTCGACTGAGAAATAAACTCGTTCTTGTTTGGATTTTAACCGTGGTGAAGATTTATGGCATTGAAAGGGCGATGAAGCTCGATTCTTTTTCTTCTTTTTCTTTTCTAATCCGATATTTTCTTCTTCTTCGAGCTATCCTTTCGATTTTTCAACTATTGCTGAATTTCCCATCGCGACGAGATGATGTTGTTCTTTGATTGTTGCAGCGATGAAGGTTGTTGCGTGAAGGATTCAGTGATGATGTAGTGGATGAGATGCGGATGAATGATGATGTTGATGATGAGCGAAGTGTTGGTTGAAGGTTATCGTTCCTTTCTGCAGGTTTCAGTGAAGGTGAAGATGGAGGGAGTGATGTTCGATGAAGGTGAGTGAAGATGAAGATTGAAGGTTGTATTTTTTTGAAGATTGAAGCAAGGTTGAAGGTTCTGTATGTGAAGATTGATTCTGCAGAGGGAAGTTGAGATTGATGATTGAAGAAGGGTTGTGGAGCTAATGATGAAATGATGAGAGAAAAATCGTTGAATGGGAAGAGTGAAGAGATTGAAGAAAATGGTTGAGTCAAGGTGGAAGTGGTGTCGAGAGCCTGAAGAAGATGAAGATCTCAGTATATATAGGTAACTCTCTTCTTTCTCTGCTCTTCATTTCTGCTGGAGAGTCTGTTTCTCATTCTGTTATAGCTGTTAGGATGGTAGTTAGAGTTTGTTTGGTGGTTATGAATTCTGTTAGGAAGTTGTAACTGATTCTAGAAGTTAGGGAAATGGTTTATGGACTGTGGGATCTCTTTTGTATGTAGAATTATGCAGGTTTTGTTAGATACATATGGCACTATTTCTTTTTGGGCTATGCTGAGTTTTTGAAGTTGATTTCCTTCTCTTTTTGGTTTGTTTTATGCAGGGTATTAAATTGATGTGTGGAGAGGGACTGGCTGTTGCCTCTGCCGGTCTTGGTTTTGGACAAGAAGAGCAGCTGTCAGCTTCAACACTAGTAGCAAACCACTTTGAAATGCAATCTGAACTCTCCTAGCAACCACTTGTCTCTGAGGTGCAGCCTGATTGTTTGTGCACATATGCAGGGTTATGGTAAGTACGGTGATGAGCAAAAGGCTTTGCAGAGGCTCACTCATTGGATGCAAGATGGAGTGACTCAAGGACTTGGAGAAAAGTAGATCCAGGACTTAGATATAATCTTGTAATGTAATAACAAAATATTTGTACTTGTATGCATTTTTCTTTTGCGAGTGAACTTGGATAACATTAACCTTGTATAGATCGGATAAACTCAAAAAATGTGAATGATGTAAGGTAGGGCTTTGACTGGTAATGAATCTGTATATGAACATGTATTGGTGACATTTGGTAATCGAACTTGTATATCTTGAAAATAGTGTTGAATAACTCTTGAATAAATGAACAGGCTTGAGTATCCTTGTGCATGTCATATGCTCTAAGTTTCAAGTAGCTTGTTTCTCAGGAAATCCCACACAAATTCTTAATAATTCTAATCCATTATGGTATTCTTTGAATTCGAATCCACTTGAATTTCAAGGAACAAATCCTCAATTGGTTCCCCTCTTCAATGAAACCCTTATTCAATCTTAAATCAACTTGAGTGAGGTAGACCCTTTGAATAACCTCTGAATATAGATAAAAAATTTTAAGCAATAATAACTTCCAAGTCAACAAGATCTTTGATCCCAATATCAGATTTATTTACTAATAATGCATGATGTGTTACATGGTCTAGTGGATATATGCAAATGAATATGAAACTTAAGCCAATTAAAAATAAAATTAGATGGGCAAATTTTGGGGTGCAACAGCTGCCCCTATTTAATCATCTTAATCCTGAAGGTGAGATTGGCGTTAGCCTTTCGATCATTCAAGGAAGAAGAAGATTAAATATCAAGAGAACCTGAAAATTTGCCTGATGAGATAGGATCCATTGGGGAGGGAATGGTGTCAACTCCACTGAAAAAGATTGTGTCAATTCTGGATTGATTGAAATAACTCTGGGTTAGAAATGAACTCATATCAACTCTAGGTTGAAAAAGAAAAGTGGGTCGACTCTGGGTCGAAGAACAAAGGGAAGTCAACTCTGGGTTGGACAAGATGTAAACATCAACTCTGGGTTGAGAATAGAAAGGGAAATCAGTATTAATGGGACAAGATATAGGCATCAACTCTGGGTTGAGATAGAAAGTAAGAACATCAACTCTGGGTTGAAAACAAGAGATAGACATCAATTCTGGGTTGAGAGAAAGTAATTCAACTCTGGGTTAGAAATGAAATAAACATCAACTCTGGGTTGAAAAATAAACGTGGGTCAACTCTGGGTTGAAGGATAAAGGGAAATCAACTCTGGGTTCAAGACAATGGGTAGACATCAACTCTGGGTTGAGAGAAGGTAATTCAACTCTGGGTTGAAAGAGGAAAGATGATCAATTAGGAATAACCATCAACTCTGGGTTGAATGGGAGAGACAGAAGGTAACCGTCAACTCTGGGTTGAGTGGGAAAGGAGGAGTCAACTCTGGATTGAATAAAGGGTAACCATCAACTCTGGGTTGAGAGGGAAAAAGGATAAGGGATAACCATCAACTCTGGGTTGAGTAAGAAAAGGTAAATGATAAGCGTCAACTCTGGGTTTGGTGGGAAAGAAAGAAGATAACCGTCAACTCTGGGTTGAGTGGGAAAGAGAAATCAACAATGGATAACCGTCAACTCTGGGTTGAGTGGGAAAGAGATCAACTCTAGATTGAATAAAAGACAAACATCAACTCTGGGTTGAATAAAAGGTGACCGTCAACTCTGGGTGAGTGGGAAAAGACAAGAATCAACTCTGGGTTGAAATAAAAGGTGACCGTCAACTCTGGGTGAGTGGGAAAGAAACAAGGATCAACTCTGAGTTGAAGTAAAAGGTGACCGTCAACTCTGGGTGAGTGGGGAAGAAACAAGGATCAACTCTGAGTTGAAGTAAAAGGTGACCGTCAACTCTGGGTGAGTGGGGAAAAGACAAGAATCAACTCTGGGTTGAAATAAAAGGTGACCGTCAACTCTGGGTGAGTGGGAAAAGAATCAATTCTGGATTGAATAAAAGTCAAACATCAACTCTGGGTTGAATGGAAAAAGATAAGAATCAACTCTGGGTTGAACAAAAGATAAGCATCAACTCTGGGTTGAGTAAAAGGTGACCGTCAACTCTGGGTGAGTGGGAAAATATAATTAACTCGGGGTTAAAAGATGAAAGGAGAATCAACTCTGGGTTGAACACAAAACATCAACTCTGGGTTGAAGAAATATGAACATGATTGACTTTAGGAGATGACACCACAATGGTAACTCTGAGTGATCCAGTGGATTATCAATGGAATGCTTGTAGGGACCTCATCTGATGAGTAACTTGGCTTATGCTTCATATGCAAATGTTTGATTTATCTGTGCACTTCTGGAGATGCAATGCTATGAATTCTATATGCAATGTACTGATTGATTGATCAGGGCTTCTGCTTCGATGTGGAATAGATTAGGTGGAGTTCTGAACTCTGCTTGATTCAAGATAGGGTGGATGCCCCTGATTTGTTGATGATTGGACCATGCGGGTGAAATGATAATGAGAATGCAATGATATGCATGATGATTGTATGATTATGAATGGGATGATAGTTTCCAAGATGCCAGGAGTGGATGGAGTATGCCCTTGTGGAAAGTTGTTGCTTGAAGGATGGCACTTGTGAAGGCGAGGTGTTGACTTGACTCCTCAACACTTGTCTTGATATCTGACACTTACTTGGGGATGAAAAGATGAATTGTCACTAGCTTGCCCCAGTTTGTAGGATCTCTTGAGATATGACTTTGAGAAAACTCGAATCACGGAGATTGCAATGGTCTGCCCCAGTGTTGATCATGGGATGAGTGCCCCAGATTGAAAGGAACTATTCCACCAGATAGATGCTTCTGATATTTGCTTTGTGGATGACCAAACTTTACCTTTGTAAGATTACTCGATGGAATTTCAACGTTGAACTTTCCTTGGTATCAAGTACTTGCTTTCGAGTTAGAGACAATTCTGTTTTGAAAAGGATAATGAGAATGCAATGTACATGTTAATCTCAAAGAAAAGTTTTTATTTGTCAATGTTATATCAATACTAACACAAATGACACAGCAACATAAGGAGTCAGTTTTGACATGATTTCACAGTTTGTATGCTTTCAGAACGAACCCTGCTTCAATTAGGACTTTTGAGGGTTGTAACGTGGCCGGGTTCACGGTTTGAGAAACAAAGGATAAAGGCTCAAGTTCTACTTAACCCACCCCTCTTCATGATGTCCTCCAGTCCTACGTTCAGTTAGTTTGACACGAGTGTTCATCTTTCAGGAAGGATTGTGATGGATGAGGATCCTTTATGGCTTTGGCGGAGGTGGCAGCCACCCTTTGATTCTTTTGTTGATGGTCACAACAACTTGTCCCTTGGAGGATTTTTCTTTTGCTTTGTTTTTTTACTTTCCCTAACTTTTGCCTGGACAAAGAGTTTCTTTTGATATTGGTGTTCGTTGTCCAGCGGGATATGCCCTAATTTTTGCCTAAGTCATTTGCTTCAAAGCTTTTCCTTTCTTTTTGACTTAGCGGGCTATTGTTTCTTTCTTTTTTTTTTTGATCATGATTCAATACTTTCTTTTCACTCCTTTTTTTTTTTGCCTCGTTTGGGAACAAGTTGTATGATTTTTGTGACTGACTTGATGAAAAGGTTATGACTGCCTTTGTTCTTAGTGAATGAGAGACATCCATTGTGGATTGTTCTCTTCTTCTTTTGTTGCGGGACATGAGATGTAATTGATCCTCTGATGGAATACCTGAAAGTTGAGCGCTCGGTCGCACTAACTGAAGACTACCCTGCCCCTGGTTAAGATGAAGGGTTTCATTGTTTTTTTTTGAAAAGAAACTACTACTCCTTAGGCTCAATGGGGTTTACGAAGGTTTCACTCCCTTATAACTCCGGTGTTTAGGAATTGAAACAATGCCTGCACATCGTCAGTAGGATCTTTGTTCCAAAAGCATACAGTTAGTAGTTCATGTGTTTTTTTGATTTTCATCATTCTCCTTTTTTAGTTGCTTAAGACAAATGAGTGAAGTATCAATGAACATAATGACAAAGATGAAATGATTTGAGAAAAACATGTATATTGCATTATTTTTATTTATTCAAACAGAATGAATTTCTTACAATGAGAAGTAATTGATAACAACGAAAATAGTACAATTGAAAATACTAGAGAAATCTATACAATGGCAAGCTTGGCCTTATTCTAATGCAAATGAAATGTTTTCTGACAAACATAAAAGTCTTCATGTTCCACTGGTGGAAGCTCCATTGTGAGGTGGCATGGGATTGTTGACCACATTAGGTGCCGCAGGTGTGAATGTAATCTCCTTTGCATCAAGCAGATCCTGAACCTTGTCTTTGAGAACTCTGCACTCTTCAGTGGTGTGGCCAGATCCTCCAGAATGGAATTCACACTTGGCATTAATCTTGTAATTTGGAGGGAGAGGATCAGGAGGAGGCCTCGCCTCAGCTAATTGAATCAACTTTTGATCAAGCAAGGCGGCGAGAAGTTGGCTATAGGTCATTGGTACACGATCATACACCCTTTTAGGCCTATTCTGCCTCTGTTGACCCTGTCTCTGCTGATAACCTTGTTGTTGGAAACCTTGTTGTTGTTGTTGGACATATTGTTGATAAGGGACCCAAGGTTGTAGACCAACAGGTGTCACATAAGCTTGAGGGGCGGTGGCGGCCACTCGATAGCAAGGAGCTTGATCTTGAGCATAGGTGGCACTGGTCTCGCCTTCTTTCTTCTTGACAAAGTTACCCTGAGGTTTCTTGTACCCATATTGGTTTGCAGCAGCAGCATTGGCGGGATTCTGGATCTTACCAATTTTCAAACCATTCTCAATTCTTTCACCAATCCTGACTAGATCGGAGAAACCAGAAGAAACACTACCAACCATTCTCTCATAGTAATGTCCTTGAAGAGTGTTCATAAACATATCAACCAGTTCAGATTCAGAAAGTGGTGGATTAACCTGAGCAGCCATTTCTCTCCACCTCTGAGCATACTCTTTGAATGTCTCATTGGTCCTTTGCACTTGATTTTGAAGTTGCAACCTAGTCGGTGCCATGTCAATGTTGTATTGATATTGCTTGAGGAAAGCATCAGACAAATCCTTCCAAGATCGGATTCTATTACGCTCCAGATTCATATACCAGTTCAGAGATGCCCCAGATAAGCTATCTTGGAAGCAGTGAATGAGCAATGAGTCGTTGTGGATGTGAGAAGCCATCTTACGACAATACATGATGATATGGCTCTTCGGACAGCTCAAACCCTTGTACTTCTGGAAGTCGGGAGTCTTGAACTTAGGAGGGACAACCAGATTAGGAACTAGACACATATCCTCAGCATCCATCCCATAGGCACTAAATCCTTCAATGGCTCGAATTCTTTCCTCAAGGATTTTGTACTTCTCAGCAGATTTCTCAACGGGTCGAGCTCTTTCAGCAGTTGGTATTGTTTGCATTTCTGGATCAGCAGAACGAGTACCACAGAAAGCAGGAATAGGAATCTCTGTTTGAGAAGGTGGCACAGGGAATGGGAAGACGGGATCAGCCATAGTCATTGCTCCAGAAGTCACGGGTATAGTCCCACCTTGGTTTGGAGCTCCAAGGGTATCAACAGTCATGAAGTTGAATGGCATCCCAAGAGTAGCATTAGTCCTTGCTTGGAACTCAAATGGAGTAGAAGAAGGTGGAACGACCTCAAGTTGGCTAGCAGCAGCTTGGTTACCAACAACGGGAATCTCTTGTGTAGCAGGAACCCTTTCAGTTCGCAAGGCTTGGATAGCTTCCAGGATAGCATCGACCTTAGTTTTCATTTGATCCATCTCTTCTCTAATGGCAGCTTGATCTTGTTCGTAATTCTCCATGATTCTTCTTCTGTGAGCTCTTGTCAGATATCGGTGTGGAGGAATCGTCTTGACTGATCTGATGGAGAGGAAGAGTATAAGAGTCTTGGTAACCATGGATGCATATGCATGAATGCAAAAATGTTAATGATGATGCAAATGCAGCAGGAATCAGGATCAAGGATCAAGGCCTCTTGGATAACAGCTTCTCATGATCAATAAGATATGGTCGAATCCTCCAGATTCAGAGGTCCGACGTTGCTTTCTGGATAAATAGCTTGTGCATAAGTCAAGGGTGGTCGAATCCTCCAGATTCAGAGGTTCGACGTTGATTCTGATAGATAACCTTGCATAAGTCACATAAGGTCGGACCCTCCAGATTCAGAGGTTCGACGTTGATTATGATAGGTAGTCTGAACGGGCATAGGGTGGGATGAAGGCTTGTTTTCCTGCAAAACAAAATTTCCCAACCCCTCTCACAGGTAGGATCTAGTATATGGTAGGTCAAGAAGCCAACAGAGGATTGAAAGTAGGCGCTATCATACGATATTGCCTCGTTCAACCAAGCTCTGTCCGTGGATACATGATCGGATCAATCAGACATACGTCTTCTGTCCGTCATGGCCACTCTAATCCTAGTTCCTAAGGTATCACTCTGGCCTGGGTATTGGGCCTTTTACCTCATAGAAATCCCACCCAACCTGCAAACATAGAAAATATGTGGCCCCCACGGGGACCCATAATATAGTCCAGGATGCGAGAAAATAAACATGATATGCAAGCAATAAATAGTCATGATATGCGAGGCATAAAGAAGTAAAGCCATAAAGCAATAAATCAATAAATGAACACCCAAAGAAAGCAAACACAAGCTAGGATCGACTAAGCTAGGTCCCCAGCAGAGTCGCCAGCTGTCGCACGCTCGCGAAATGTGAACAGAGTCGCCACCAATATATTTATCCCAAAGAGGGAAAGGAATATCAGAAAACCTAGAATAAGGATAAGAGAAGGTCTTGCGACCAGAGATAAGGTACGGGAGTCGGTTACGCGAGGGGAAGGTACTAGCACCCCTCACGCCCATCGTACTCGATGGTATCCACCTATGTTTGTTCTATTCTAAGGGTGTATAAATCTAAGGCTTAATTACTAAGGGAATGCATGCAAATGAAAGAAAAGAAACACGGGGAAAATAAGGTTTATAAATAGTTGTGCTCGCTTAGGCCCCGCGACCTAATGCCTACGTATCCTTTTCAGGAATCAGAGCGCCGTAGTTCGGCTCTTTAGTTTTTGTTTGTTTTTGTGTTTTTTAGTGGACAGTTACATTCGCACTCCGCTGCTCGACCTCTGGAGTCTTAAGCTGGGAATGGAGCGGAAGTAACGTGTCCGATTAGGAGAAAGAATGCCCTGAAGGCAAGGGAAAGAATGCCTAGGAGGCAAGAGAGAAAAGAGATTGGTTTGTGTCTTTTATGTGTGATTCCATGATGGACGAAAACCTACTACAAGGCATCGCATCACTTCCTCACTTTGATTAGCTCTGAGCCTTTATTAGATATTTTGAAGTGTTTTTGTTTAGGTGTCTTTTAAGGGAAATTAATTTGTGACTTAGATCATACCAAAAAGAGTTTTGTTTTGCATATTTAGAGAACACACATCGAGGCCTACGCCACAATCGTTTCTCTAAATAACGGTTAAGAAATACATCGAGGCTTCACACCTCAATCATTTCTTCTCCGCTAAGTAAGGGAGATACAAAAAGAGTTCTTTTGTGAATATTTAGAGAATGCACATCGAGGCCTACACCACGATCGTTTCTCTAAACAACGGTTAAGAAATACATCGAGGCTTCACACCTCAATCATTTCTTCTCCGCTAAGTAGGAAAGAACATACATCGGGGCCTACACCCCAATCATTTCTTTCCTACTATGAAATATAGTAGCGGTATGATCTTCATCGATAT
Source organism: Vicia villosa (assembly GCF_029867415.1). NCBI lineage: Eukaryota > Viridiplantae > Streptophyta > Magnoliopsida > Fabales > Fabaceae > Vicia > Vicia villosa. The sequence goes on along the minus strand of NC_081186.1, from coordinate 80,030,732 downwards.
TTATTAAGTATTTTAAAAGTTGAAAAGAAAAAGAAGGAAGACTAGCCTAAAAGGATCAACTAGCCTAATGTTATGAAGGGGATTTCTAGATCCTAATGTTATTATGGTTTCTACCTAAAGTTAGGAATTAAAGAGACATGAAAATAAAGTCACATTAGAAGCAAAAATTGAGAATGACGCAATAGTACAAAATCACACATAAGCATGAAATATCAAGTCAAAAATATAGTACAAAATGAAGTAAAATATTATTATTTTTTTTTTATATTGATTTTATTTGAGAAATTGAATTACAAATCAAGCAAAAGACTAAAACAAAAAGCCTAAAACTAATATTTTTTATTGAACATTTTTATATGTCAAAAGATGTGTCAAAGTCTAAGAATTAATAGGAGAAAAATTATCATTTATCACCTAAATAAAATTGGTAGAAATCTAATTAAACCATGCATTTAATCAAAAAACAAATGGAACTAAGGGGTGTGACCTGAATTATTGGTATGAAGAGCAATTGGGGTGCAGGACCCAGAGGACATGGCCCAAGCATGATTTTTGTATTGCAGACAAAATAATAAAAGAAGTAACAAGGGCCAAGGGGAATCGGTGTAGGCCCAAGGGTTTTGTGATCCAATCACCATTTTTATCAGATTTTATTATTGATTCAATTATCGTTAATCAAGTCCATACTTATGTTACATTAATATATTAATTAGCAAGATTAGATGTTATCAGATTAATAGTACCAGACTTTATGTTAAATATAATTAACTGATAAAATTGAAAAGAGGAATTTAGGGTAAAATGTGTGACCTTTGAGCTTATCGTGACCCACTTCTCTCTTCTCAAAGCGGCGGCGATATCACCTTCTCCGGCGAGGTTCTTCTCTTCCTCTCCGTCATGAGCAAGAAAGCGCAACGAAAATCTCCACTATCTGCCTTACCCTATCGTATCGCCTCTCCGACTCAATCTCAGATTCACTCTCTCCGCGCGATAGATTCTTCAGAAAAACTCAACGGCTACTCCAATAATCTTGACGAGGATGAATGATGTCCGAGGCCTTGATTCGACTGAGAAATAAACTCGTTCTTGTTTGGATTTTAACCGTGGTGAAGATTTATGGCATTGAAAGGGCGATGAAGCTCGATTCTTTTTCTTCTTTTTCTTTTCTAATCCGATATTTTCTTCTTCTTCGAGCTATCCTTTCGATTTTTCAACTATTGCTGAATTTCCCATCGCGACGAGATGATGTTGTTCTTTGATTGTTGCAGCGATGAAGGTTGTTGCGTGAAGGATTCAGTGATGATGTAGTGGATGAGATGCGGATGAATGATGATGTTGATGATGAGCGAAGTGTTGGTTGAAGGTTATCGTTCCTTTCTGCAGGTTTCAGTGAAGGTGAAGATGGAGGGAGTGATGTTCGATGAAGGTGAGTGAAGATGAAGATTGAAGGTTGTATTTTTTTGAAGATTGAAGCAAGGTTGAAGGTTCTGTATGTGAAGATTGATTCTGCAGAGGGAAGTTGAGATTGATGATTGAAGAAGGGTTGTGGAGCTAATGATGAAATGATGAGAGAAAAATCGTTGAATGGGAAGAGTGAAGAGATTGAAGAAAATGGTTGAGTCAAGGTGGAAGTGGTGTCGAGAGCCTGAAGAAGATGAAGATCTCAGTATATATAGGTAACTCTCTTCTTTCTCTGCTCTTCATTTCTGCTGGAGAGTCTGTTTCTCATTCTGTTATAGCTGTTAGGATGGTAGTTAGAGTTTGTTTGGTGGTTATGAATTCTGTTAGGAAGTTGTAACTGATTCTAGAAGTTAGGGAAATGGTTTATGGACTGTGGGATCTCTTTTGTATGTAGAATTATGCAGGTTTTGTTAGATACATATGGCACTATTTCTTTTTGGGCTATGCTGAGTTTTTGAAGTTGATTTCCTTCTCTTTTTGGTTTGTTTTATGCAGGGTATTAAATTGATGTGTGGAGAGGGACTGGCTGTTGCCTCTGCCGGTCTTGGTTTTGGACAAGAAGAGCAGCTGTCAGCTTCAACACTAGTAGCAAACCACTTTGAAATGCAATCTGAACTCTCCTAGCAACCACTTGTCTCTGAGGTGCAGCCTGATTGTTTGTGCACATATGCAGGGTTATGGTAAGTACGGTGATGAGCAAAAGGCTTTGCAGAGGCTCACTCATTGGATGCAAGATGGAGTGACTCAAGGACTTGGAGAAAAGTAGATCCAGGACTTAGATATAATCTTGTAATGTAATAACAAAATATTTGTACTTGTATGCATTTTTCTTTTGCGAGTGAACTTGGATAACATTAACCTTGTATAGATCGGATAAACTCAAAAAATGTGAATGATGTAAGGTAGGGCTTTGACTGGTAATGAATCTGTATATGAACATGTATTGGTGACATTTGGTAATCGAACTTGTATATCTTGAAAATAGTGTTGAATAACTCTTGAATAAATGAACAGGCTTGAGTATCCTTGTGCATGTCATATGCTCTAAGTTTCAAGTAGCTTGTTTCTCAGGAAATCCCACACAAATTCTTAATAATTCTAATCCATTATGGTATTCTTTGAATTCGAATCCACTTGAATTTCAAGGAACAAATCCTCAATTGGTTCCCCTCTTCAATGAAACCCTTATTCAATCTTAAATCAACTTGAGTGAGGTAGACCCTTTGAATAACCTCTGAATATAGATAAAAAATTTTAAGCAATAATAACTTCCAAGTCAACAAGATCTTTGATCCCAATATCAGATTTATTTACTAATAATGCATGATGTGTTACATGGTCTAGTGGATATATGCAAATGAATATGAAACTTAAGCCAATTAAAAATAAAATTAGATGGGCAAATTTTGGGGTGCAACACCAATGACGAAGACTTGCAAGATATGTTTACCACCCACGAATACTCTGGGTTGGATTCCATCGAGCTGTACGTTACTCTTCAGGTTGAGACACAAGAAACTAATGTTGTCCAGTCACAAGTTATTGACACACCTGTCAACGAGCAAGACGAGGTTGACGTCATTGACGAGGAAGAAGACGATCTGGAAACTGAATTTGACGACATGGTCAACGAGGAATCCGACGACGAGCAGCAAACGTTGGTGCCTCCAGCTCATGCGTACGCACCTCCAGCACATATGAGTAACTTGAACCTCCAAGGTGACGAACCATCATCTGACATCTTCTTCACACCCTACATCCAAAATGACGAAGAATTAAAGGAAGGAGACAAGTTTCCTTCTAAGGAGGCATGTCTGAGAAGAATAAAAAAATGGCACATGGCGAACAACGTTGATTTTGAAGTAGACCGTTCAAACCTGGAACGGTATGTAATCACTTGTAAAAATCCAGAGTGCGGGTTCAGACTGTTGGCCTCTTATAGGAAGAGAAGTAATGCATGGAAAATAGGGTCGATTACGCAGAAACACACGTGTGTCAACCCTAACAATTCCCAGGATCATACAAAACTCAGTGCCGATCTTATATGTCAGGAGATCTTGCCTCTCATAAGCTCTGATCCGTCTCTGAAGGTTAAAAATATAATATCACACATCGTTACAACCTTCAACTACACTCCATCTTACAGAAAGGCGTGGGTTGCAAAAACAAAGGCAATTGAGACAGTCTACGGCAACTGGGAGGAGTCATACAAAATTCTTCCCCGATACCTCAATGCGCTACATAGTTACGCACCTGGCACTGTTACGATTCTAGAGACACTGCCCGCGCATGCCCCGGATGGAAACCCTGTCCAAGGAAACGGAATATTCCATCGGCTTTTTTGGGCGTTCAAACCTTGCGTCCGAGGTTTTGCACATTGTAAACCCATACTTCAAATTGATGGGACATGGTTATACGGCAAATACAAAGGAACCATGCTCATGGCGGTTGCACAAGACGGGAACAGCAACATATTTCCAGTGGCATTTGCTATCGTCGAAGGTGAAACTGCGGCGGCTTGGAGTTTCTTTCTAAGGAACCTCCGAGAACATGTTGCTCCCCAGCCTAACATATGTTTAATCTCTGATAGGCACGCTTCCATAGAGAGTGCTTACAATAATCCAGCGAACGGATGGCATGACCCCCCTTCAAAACACGTCTATTGTATTCGCCACATCGCCCAAAACTTCATGCGGGAGATCAAGGACAGACATCTAAGAAAGGCCCTAGTCAATGCTGGTTATGCATTGACCCAACCCACATTCCAGCATTATCGGAGTGAGATTGTAATGAAAAATCCAGAGGCAGGTACTTGGGTAGATAATCTTTCCAGGGACAAATGGACAAGGGCTTACGACAATGGCGTGCGATGGGGCCATATGACAACCAATCTCGTGGAATCCATGAATGGCGTTTTCAAAGGCATTCGTAACCTTCCAATCACAGCACTGGTGGAGGCCACATACTTTAGGATGGCTTCACTCTTCTCAACAAGAGGCAGGAGATGGGGTGATGTTAGGCAAGCTGGTCAACTATTAAGCGATAGTTGCATGAAATTTATGCAACAGCAGTCGGCAAAAGCGAACACTCATCAAGTGACTTCTTTCGACCGATTCAATCGCACGTTCAGTGTGCGCGAGACAATTGACCACAATGAGGGACTGCCAAGGCAACAATATAGGGTTCTTCTTGACGAAGATTGGTGCGACTGTGGAAGGTTTCAAGCTTTTCGTATGCCTTGCTCGCACGTCATAGCTGCATGTGCGTATGCCCACCGCGACGTTATATCACTACTGTCTCCGATTTACAAGACTCAGACATTGCTCATAGTTTACAGTGTTGCGTTTCCTGTGGTGGCCAAGGAGGATTACTGGCCTGAGTATGATGGAGAGGTGGTTTGGCACAACGACGCAATGCGGCGAAAGAAAAAAGGGCGTCCCAATAGTACACGGATTAGAACCGAAATGGACGTCCGCGACAAAATGGAACGAAAATGCAGCATTTGCCGTCAGGTGGGGCACAATATAAAAAGATGCCCTAATCGTGGCTCGACAACGTCGCAAGTTTAGTATAATCTGTATTTTTTTTAATGCAATGTATCAGTTTCGCTTACCAACTCTTGTAACCGTTAATCGGTCTTTCATCAATAAATTGAGCTTTAGTAAAAAACCGATATCGATAACGCAACCATTATTTAGGGTAAGAGAAACTTTAACGAACTCGATTTATCATACGTTTTTACGAATATACAAGGCCGGAATAAAAAACGGTCCGCGAATATAAGGCCGGAATAGAAAACGGTACGCGAAAATACCCGAATAGGGTTAATTTTGAAAAAAAAAAGGGGAACACATATGAGCCAAACCATTTGGCGCCTATGTGTTAAGGAATGGCCTAATGCGCCAAACCATATGGCTAGCAATTGCTTGCCCTATTTTTTTGGCCTAATGCGCCAAATGATATGGCTTGTGTGACATGCATGCGCCATTTCATTTGGCGTATTCACTTGTCTGGGGTCCCAAACCTAGACAGTTTGGTATTTACCCCGAAAACTTGGTTTTTTCTGTATTATTTTTATTAAACCTGGTTATTTTAATTTTTTTTTCTAAGAAAAATGGTTAAACATTTTACTTTTTACATTATTCACCTTGTATGAAAAGTTTTACATTATATTTTAATAGTTTTGGGAATGGATAAATCTGGACAGTTCCATCAAATATAAGAAAAAACAAAACGATGCCACAGCCGCTTTTCCCTCGTAGTTTCAGAAACAAGTTCGAGCAACACTGAACTCAACTAACTTCCCGGAAGAAAAACTTGGCCGGGAAAATCTGCCGGAGTTGCTCGTCGGCCGCCATAAACAGTGAGAAACTTCGCCTTAAGTTTTCCTTTTTACTTTATTTTAAAATTTTTCCGATTTTTGTTCCATTTTTTGGTGCATCTGTTTGATAATTATATGTTCTTTGAAGAATGATTCTTGTTACTCCAAATTTGAAAAACTGATTCTCTGATATTTTTGTTTTGAAGGTTGCGTTTGTTTGTGTTTATTTGAAGACCTAATGCTGGTGAACGCTTTTGATTGAAATGAATTCAACCCATTTTACAACTGAATTCTTACCCAGAACATTGAACCCCTTTTCACCTTACAACCAATTTTCCTTTCTTAAACCTTTCAACAAATCCCCAAACCTAAAATTCCAACCCCGCAAACGCTTTCAAGTTGTTTCCTTCTCCCAAAACCCGAAATCGAGTAGCGAATTAACGATTTCCGGCAAGGATTATAATGTCCGCAGCAATAGAGATGTTCGGACTTATGCGGGTCGGAGTAAGAAGACTGGTGGTGCATCGTCTTCCGGTGGTAGACTGGAAGGCAATGCGGAGTTTCGGAGACGTATGAAGCGGAATTCTAAGGCGAAAAGCAAGAAGCTTGCTGAGTCTTTGTTCTACAGGTTGAAAAACCCTAAAGGCCGTGGGAATTATCCTGATAATTTCTCAGAGGATTTGCTTCAACAAATCGGGCTTGGATATGATCGACTCGTTCGGTTCATGGAGAAAGATGACCCGAATTTACGCCACCCGAATGATTGGTATAAGTATGGTGAATACGGGCCGTTTTCGTGGCGGGGGGTCGTTGTTGGTGAGCCGGTTAGTGGAGGGATTACGGATGAATGTGTGAGTATAATTAGCGAAGTGAAGGATCATGAAGAATGGGAGGAGATTGAGAAACATGAAATGGCTGCTGATTTTGGGGAGAAGGTGAAGCTGTTGGATCAAACTAAGTTAAGGTATTTTTGGGTTTTTGTTCGGCATCCGAAGTGGCGAGTTTCGGAGCTTCCTTGGCAGCAATGGACTTTGGTTAGTGAAGTAGTAGTTGAAGCTGGGAAGCAGAGGTTAGATAAGTGGACTTTGATGGGTAGACTCGGGAACAAGGCGAGGTCGTTGATAGGGCAATGTGCAGCGTGGATGAGGCCGGATATTGTGTATGTTAAGCGGCCGGTGTTTCAGTGTAGGTTTGAGCCTCAGGATAATTTTTTTAACGCGATAATTCCGTTTCTTGATCCTAGAACGGAACAGGATTACCTTTGCGAGGTGGAAAACGATGACGGGAGGGTTGAGAGGTGTACTTATTATGGTGGGTTGTGTAAGATTGTGAAGGTGAATCAGAAGGCTTTTGTTGATGATGTGGTTAACGCGTATCAGAAATTGAGTGACGAGAAGAAGTCGAAATGTTTGGAGTTTCTTTTGGGGCATCATCCGGTGGAGATTTTGCATCCGTATACTAAAGAGTGGAAGGCTAAGTTGGAAGAGATGGAGCTTGGTTGTGATGCTCCTGATGAAGAAGATGAGGATGCTGTTGGGGAAAATGATACTGAGATTCTTGAATGGATTGAGGATGAAGGTAGCGATGGAGATGGAGATGGAGATGCTGAATTTGATGGTGATGATGATGATGATGAGAATGATGAAGAAGAAGAGGAGGACGAGGAGGAGATTGATGATTTTGATATTAATGAAGATCAAAATCTAGTTACGGACATGGAAGAAAGCGAAGATGGTAAATTTCATGCGATGAATGAAGACGTGACGGACTGGAAGGAGTTTCGAAAATTAACAAATAGCGCCGATGCAATTGAAAATATGGCAAGGAAGAGTGTCGAGATCTCTACAAAGTTGTACAAAAAGCAAATGATGATGGCGGAGGAGGCAGAGGAAGAAACAATGCGTGATTCAGTAAAAGGAGACGAAACCGCGTTGAGAGGAAAGCGAGCAAAGGTTAGTCCAGAAGAGTGGAAGTATGTTGGGCTAGGTCCGTGGAGAAAAAAGATCAAGAAGAGCAAACTTCCTCCAGACCTATTTCTGCGAGCAGCGATTCGACCTTTCACTTACAGAAATCTTGTTAAAGAGATTGTTTTAACTAGGCATGCAATTTTGGATGGTGATATTGGTAAGGAAGAATAAGGATATAGTTGTGTAGGAGTGATGTTGAGAAAATTAGTAGAATGAATTTTTGTCCTTGCTTTTGAAAAAGATAATGATAGCATACAACTTCAATTTATTTATACATGTTCTTCTGTGTTTTCAAAAGATTTTGATGTATGTAACATTTCTTTCTGGACCATGTTTGTCATTAACATATGTACTGTGGCAAGCATTTTAGTGAATGTTTTTCCTCAAATCTGAGTGAGTGTTTGTCATTAACATTTCTTCTGTGTTTTCAAACTGTTTTGCTTCATTTTGTAGTACTGGTCGAGTGTTTGCGAATTGGGTTTTCATTGTAAGGGTGTCAAAATATTTCAATTTTGTCTTCTTAGATGGAGAATGTGTATAGTCAGTGTGATCTTGATGAGGATGACTTAAGGGGTGTTGCTACGATGGAGATACTGTTCAATTTGCATGCTATTGTGGTGTTAGTTTTGGGTGTTGGATTGTTGGCAAGTAACATGAATCTGAGATATGGTGAGGCAATGTGCTTGCTGAGCTTTGAATTAACAAGTGTGAGGATATGAAATGTCCATGAGCTTGAAACGGTTTTAGTTTTGATGGAAACAAAGAAGGAAAGTTTGCAATGGGCTATATACATTTAGTTTTGTTTGTTTTGGTCTATAAGAAAAAGGAGAGATAGAAACATTACCTTTTTGACATAAAGGCATGGCATCTGGGCGGGAATGGGTTTACTTTTTCCTTACTCAAATCTAAATCTTAGATAAATATATGTTGAGGATTTCTTATTCCCTTTTTTCATCACACCACGCCAAATTTTAAAAAATTCTTGAAAATTAGAAATATATTTCCGGTTTGCACCTCCACACATATAATTCATTCGTTTTTGAGATTTGTCCCTATTTTATGTTAAAATTTATTTCGGAAATGCGCTTCCGGTAAAAAACGAGAAATGTTTTTCCGATTTCTTTTGTTTGTTTCCAAGTGAGGCATACTCATGAACATTAGTGTTCCAAGAAACCTCGTCTTTTTTTAGGCATCTTGTTGAATAAATGGTGTGTGATTTTACCATCTCTAATTCTAAAATACACACAAAGCCAATATAACATCATAGGAAACTAAGGCTCGTTCTTTTGTTCTTTTATGTAATCCAAAACCTTTGGATAGCATACCAAAGAAACTTTATTTTGGATACATCTACATGGGTATTGGTATGGAATTGCCACTTGGAAACAAACAAACTTTCACATTTAAATGTATAGAAACCGGAAATATAGTTCCGATTTTATACCGAAATTGTATTTTCGATTTTACGCAAATACAATTTTAAAAAGGTACGCCCCGGAAATTGATTTCCGATTTTTAGAGGGGCAAAAAAGGAATTGCATAGGGTCTTTCTTAGGACCATGAGGTGGATTAAGAATTCCTCCGTATGTCTTTTGTCCCAAATTTAAATGATGAAAACAATTCTCAAATATTATCAGATGATATTATGAGATGGGTGAATAATTTCTTATTCTAATTCATCGTATCGTATGGATTGTTTCCAACTCTTGATTTTAAACCTATATAATTTTATTATAATTAGCAAAATTAAGTTAAACCCAAAGTTTTAGCAGTTGAAAATTTAATTTATTCCATTGTATCATTCATTATTTAATACTAGTTTTGATGAGTGCTAAATATTTGAAAGCTTAAACTTAATATTTGTTTTGAGGGATTTTGTAATTAATTTGATCTCATCTGCATATTTATCATATAAATTGTTTCTCATATGCATCAAGATGTATATAATAAAATGATATAGTTGAGACTCCTAGTGTAATTGTTCTATGAAGCCAATGAGAGAACCTAAGCTATACCTGAGAACGATTTATGCTTCTCCAAATCATACCTCCATGGTTGTCCTTCTTTGATCTCGCCTTCTTGTCTTTATTCATTATTTTACATAAAAGAATAATCGTTTTACATACGAGAGAATGAGATGAGAAAAAAAGTTACATACAGAGGGTAGAGAGAAAGACACGACACATAAGTCACATTAAAAAAATCCAAAGTAAAATAAAAGAAAACTAAAGCCATAATCGCTCACCACAAGGAAACAATAATAAACAAATTTTGATTATTATTATTAAGTTATGTTAATTTAATGGTTCATGCAACACGTTCATATCATAAAAAATTTAATGATCAAAATCTCATTGCTTCACCATACAAATGTCAGATTTCGAAGCAGGATTAACATTGGTCATTCGACTTTTTCCCCACTATATAATTTTTTTGTAAAATTTTGCTATATAATTTTTTTATAAAATTTTGAGGATAAGGGAACTTGAACCCATGACCTCTTGATTGAAAGAAAGGGGTGCTACCACTAACCCAAACAACTTGTTTTAATTTATTTCTAAACTGAAATGTATCAATTAAATACATGTTTTTTGTGTTATATTATATATTTTATATTTATTAACTTTTAGTTTTTAAATGTGAAATTTAAATAACATAAGTGTGAATTAAAAATATTTTGTGAGTTAGAGTTTTATATTAAGTAATTTTGAATTAATAAATTATAATTATGAAATTAGAAATAATTTCTGTTTAGAAACAATTTCAGTTTGGAAAATAATTAAAAAATATAATGAAAAAAATGAAATATAGAAAAGATGTATGTAATTGATACATTTCAGTTTAGAAACAAATTAAAACAAGATGTTTGGCCTAGTGGTAGCACCCTTCACATAGGTTGAGCATTTTAATTAAACTATATGGAATCAATTTGAAAGAATAATTTTTGGAAATTGATTCATCCTTCTTATTGTATGGTGTTGTTAGTATTTTTTTTCTCTTTTAAAAATATTTGTGGGAGTCAATTCTAGAAGGAAATTAATTTGAACTCTTATTTTGAACAAGTTTTAGGATAGACTCACTTATAAAGTTTCATTCACTTTCCTATGCTCCCTCTCAAATGGAAACTCTTTTTATTAATATTTACTTGCACCGTCGTTAGATAACCTCAATGGGACACACGTCGCATGAACACCCTTGCCGAGAAGACTTTTGATACAAGAAGTCCTAGTCGAACTAGGCTCTGATACCACTATTGGGGCTCTAATACCACTATTGGGTTATGAGGGAGTCTGAGGATCACCATATAGGGCTTTAGAAGCAACCACACAAGTGAGAGAGATACCTCATATTAACCCAAAACCTTAAGACATTGAGTCTATGAAATTTCTCACTTATAAAGTGTTCAACATTCACTTTTGCAAGTTCATCTCACTCAGAGGAGCTAAATTGGTTCTCTAAAAATATTAGATGAAAGTTAGGGAGTGGTACTGATATTGACTTCTAAAGGCGTGTATGGCTTAAGAATGAGGTTATGTGATGTCTCTATCTTGAATGTTTTGCTTGCACTGATTTGGATAATGCTAAACTTGATGACATGGGATGTGGTGTAGTAATAGGTGGTCATGGGATATTCATATAAATGTTGACAGTCTGTTAGAGGTAGGCCGAGTTCAAATGGAGGATTTGCACACCATAATGTATGAGGTCGAGTTAAAGCATAAGAAGAAGATAAATTCATTTGGTGGAGAGATCCTAAGGGATTTTCAATATAATTATGCTATCATTTGCTTGTTGAGACTTTGAATGCAGGTACCGAAGTGGCTGATAATTTGCTTTAGGAATTGGATAAGCTGCAAAAGCTAAAAGTGTCATGTAAATATTTTTGGATGGAGATTATTGCTTGATAGACTGCCGACTATAGTGGATTTAGCCGATAAAAGTGTGCTTAATGATAGTTAAAATTTGTCTTTCCATCTGTGCTTTGAAGAATATGAATCAACTTAACATCTTTTTGGGTATGCTTGTTTTAATAGAAGTTGAGAAGAGAGAATTTGTGAAGAGAGAAGTTTAACAAATCTATGCAACTTCTCTTGTTTGGATGAAGGTGAAATAGAGAAGAGAGAGTAAAAAGGAGTGGAACCCACTCAAATATTGTTTCTCTCCAATGCTGCGAAGAAGTTGCAAAGAAAAGGGAATATACATGCTATAATTTGTTAATTTACTAATTTGGCCTTGTAAAACTAAAACTATTTTATTATTATAAATGTATCTAATAACGTTAAACATTATACTACAATAAGATGGAGAGATAAATTCTAATTCAACTAAAATTTTATAAAGTTATTTAAAAGATTGTTGTGAGTTTTTTCTTCTATAAAAATATTTAATTATAATGATTAAGTGAAATAAATTAAAAGTTAAATAATTTAAATTAATAATTTTTAATTTAGGGTATTTAAGTAATTTTAAAAATAATTCATACTTCTATCTTCTCTATTTCTTCTATCTTTCACTTATACCAATCAACATATCAAATCAACTCTATTTCTCACTTACTTCTCTCTCTTTACACTCTTTCTCACATCTTTCTCTCTTCACACTTTCTTCTCACAACCAAACACACCCTTTGTAAACTGCTCAGCTACATATCAGTTGTAGCAATAGGCTTTTGTCTGGATTGGTATGTCTTCGGTGGGGCCTGCATGCTCACCTGCAACATTCTTCAGGGTATTCTGCAGGAAGCTTAAAGACATATTCAAAAATGACATAAATGGCCTAACGTAAATGGTTGTTTGTTGGTTCTTATGGTTGGCAGGAACAAGTGCTTTTTAATGGATACTTTAAAGATGTAGCTAAAATGCTCAATCATGTTGAAGTGACTTTCTAGAAATGACATGTTTCTAGGAATAAGGGGTGGGATGATTGCCTTTTTTGAGATTTATTGAAGAGTAATTCATATTCAGAAGATGAGCATCAGAAGTTCTGATGTGGGCTGATCTTCTGATTGGTTACTCAGAAGATAGTGTTGACCAGAAGTTCTACCTTCTGGGTCCTTTAGCTTAGATATTTAGTTAGTAAGGGTACTTTAGTATTTCTTAGTATTGTACTGTTTGTACCTTTAGACTTGTTCACTAAGTTTACTCTATTAGGGCTTATGTGGCAAGATTTTTCTTTTGTATAAATAGCCTTGTAGTAGCTATCATTTATTAACAACACAAGTAGTAGAATACATCATTAACATTTATTCTCCCATCTCTTTTGCGCCGTTATTCCTTTTGTTTATTCTCTTTGTTATCATCTTTCATTCTTGTGCACCAACAATTGGTATCTAGAGCTCCGGTTCCAAACACATGGAAACACGAGTGAACGTGAGTTTGTGTGACTGTGTGATTGATTTTGTTTCAGGGAAACAAAGTTGTGTTGAATCACATTTTTCTTGGTTGTTTGTGGGTTGGGAAACACTGTGTGAGTGTGAGTGAAATTTATTTTTCTGCACAAGTTTGAAGATGAGTGGAAGCAACTTGAATACCAAACTTCCAGTTCTTGATGGTAAAAACAGAAATAGATGGATGATTCAAATGCGTGTATTATTTGGTGCTAAAGATGTTCTAGATCTTGTTACTGAAGGATATGTTCCGGTTGCAGCGGATGCAACGGAAGAACAAAGAGAAGCGCAGAGAGAAACGAGGAAGAGAGATCAAAAGGCGTTGTTCTTCATCCATCAATGTGTGGATGTGAATGTGTTTGAGAAGATTGCTGATTCTATGACGTCAAAGGAGGCGTGGGATATACTAGTCAGGTGTTACGGCGGTGACGTATCAGTGAAGAAGGTGAAACTTCAATCCCTGAGAAAGCAATATGAGAATCTCAACATGAAGAATAATGAGAAAGTTTCTGAGTATATCTCTAGAGTGATTTTGATCACTAATAAGATGAAGGCTTGTGGAGAAACCCTTTCTGAACAAGTAATCATAGAGAAAGTATTGAGGTCACTTACTCCTCAATTTGATTATATTGTTGTATCTATTGAACATTCTAAAGATCTGGAAACCATGAGAATAGAAGAGTTACAAAGCAGTCTAGAAGCATAAGAGTTGCGCCTGACTGAAATAACTTCTGAAAGGGAAGTTGAGCAAGCTCTGAAAGCTTCTTTTGTCAAGAAGGACCAGAAGCATTCTTGGTCAGAGGTCAAGAACAGACGTGGTGATAGATTCCAGAAGGAAGCCTCAACTTCTGATGAGAAGAAATATCAGAAGGGAAAGGAGAAGAAGAAAGTTCAATGTTACTGTTGCAAATAGTTTGGCCATTTTGCTAGAGACTGTTTGGCAAACAAAGGAAGGAAATCAGAAGAAGCAAATATAAATAGAGGTGATTCAGATGATGAACCTGTGCTATTAATGACTTCAGAGTCTAACGAAAGATATTTGTCAGAGTGGTAGTATATGGACACTGGGTGTTCAAATCACTTGACTAGAAACAAACAATGGGTGATAGATTTTGACTCTGAAAGGAGAACAAAGATCAGATGTGCTGATGACAAGTACCTTTATGCAGAAGGAATGGGAAATGTCAAAGTCAGAGTGAAGAATGGGAAGAATTTTCTGATCAAATATGTTTGGTATGTTCCTGGAATCAAAAGCAATCTGATGAGTGTGGGTCAGCTCATTGAAAAAGGTTTCTCAGTTGTTATGAAGAACAATCTCTTAAAGTTGTATGATTCCAATCAGAAGTTGATTATGCAATCTGAACAGGAAAGCAACAGAACATTCAAGGTGAATGTAGAAACAGCTGAAACAGAGTGTCTGAGTGCAGAAGGCTCAGAAGGTGATGGTAAGCTGTGGCATAAGAGGTTGGGGAATTTGAACTATAGAAGTCTGGGACATCTAAGTTCTAAGAAGCTCGTATGTGGCATTCCTAAGATTGTGAAGCCTGAGAAGTCGTGTGAGGTATGCATGAAAGGCAAACAACCCAGATTGCCATTTGTATCAGAAGTTTCTCCAAGAGCAAAGCATACTCTGGGAGTAGTGCACTCTGATGTGTGTGGAACATTTCCAGAACCTTCACTTGGAGGAAATAGGTATTTTGTGTCTTTTGTGGATGAGTTCACAAGAATGACATGGGTAACACTTATCAAGTTTAAGACTGAGGTGTTCACAGAATTCCAGAAGTTCAAGGTGAAGGCTGAGAAGCAGAGTGGTCAGAAGATAAAGATTCTTAGAACAGATGGTGGAGGTGAGTATAACTCTACAAAATTCCAGAAGTTCTGTGATGATAATGGAATTGAGCATGAGGTTACTGCTCCTTATACTCCTCAACATAATGGTCTGGCTGAACGAAGAAACCATACTTTGCTTGATATGACGAGAAGTATGCTAAAAGAGAAGAAGCTTCCTCACAATCTCTAGGGAGAAGTTGTTGCTACTACAACATATGTGCTCAACAGGTGTCCAACGAAGAGGCTGAAAGAAATTGTTCCTTTAGAGAAGTGGACTAAAGAGAAGCAAAGTGTTAGTCATCTGAAGGTTTTTGGTTCTGTGTGTTATAAACACGTTCCAGAAGCTAGAAGGAAGAAGTTAGATGATAGAAGCAGAGTGATGTTATTGGTGGGGTACCACAGTACAGGTGCATACAAGCTCTATTGTCCAGAGATTAACAAAGTTGAAGTCAGCAGAGATGTCATTGTGAAAGAATCAGAATGTTGGGATTGGAGAGAGTCTCAACCAACTTCTGATGTAGAGATAACTTTTGAAGAAGAGTTAGAGTCAGAAGATGAAGAATCTTCTGAAGATGAGTCAAATGGTGAATCTGATTCTGATCCAGATTCTGATGATGATCCAGAGTTTGGTGATAGTCATGATTCTGGAAGGGAAAACTCTGAAGATGTAGAGTCTGGAGGACAAGCTTCTAGAGATGATCATGAAGGTGGTGACTCTGGAGTAGCTGACTCTAAAGTAGCTCAAAGGCCACAAAGAGTCAGAACTATACCTAGAAGGTTTGCAGATTTTGACATGTTACAGGACACAAAAGTTGACTCAGAGGGAGATGTCATTCAGTGTGCCATGTTAGTAGACTCTAAACCAGTGGGTATTGAATAAACGCTCAAGAAGAAAGTCTGACTGAATGCCATGAAAGAAGAACTTGAGGCTATAGAAAGAAACAAGACTTGGAAGCAGACAGAGCTTTCAAAGAAGAAGAAATCCATCAGCGTCAGATGGGTTTTCAAGGTAAAGCTGAAGCCAGATGGATCAGTTGGTAAGCACAAAGCAAGGCTAGTGGCCAGAGGTTTTCTTCAGAAACCTGGACTAGATTACTTTGAGGTATTTGCACCTGTAGCTAGACATGAAACAATTAGGCTGGTGATTGCGTTAGCTGCAAATAGGAATTGGTCCTTGATGCATCTGGATGTAAAGTATTCATTTCTGAACGGTCCATTACAAGAGGAGGTATACGTGTCACAACCCCCTGGCTTTGTGAAAAAGAATCAGGAAGGGATGGTGTACAAATTACACAAAGCTCTGTATGGATTAAAGCAAGCACCCAGAGCTTGGAATTTGAAAATTGATTCATTTTTCAAGAAGCGAGGGTTTCAGAAGTGTGAGATGGAATATGGAGTCTATGTGCAACATTCTGGAAGCAATATGATTCTGTTGCGCCTTTATGTTGATGACATATTGCTTACAGGGAGTTGTCCAGAAGATCTGATGAAGTTCAAGAAGGTGCTGATGAATGAGTTTGAGATTACAGACCTTGGGAAAATGTCATATTTTCTAGGGATGGAGATTATGTACTCAGGAGATGGTATCATTCTGCATCAGCTGAAGTATGAATTAGAACTTCTGAAGAAGTTCAAGCTGGAGAATTGCAAAGCTGCTGTTACACCGTCAGAAACGAATCAGAAGTTGGACTCTGACTCTGAAGGTGAAGATGTTGATGCTACGATCTTCAAACAGCTGGTTGGTTCTCTAAGGTATTTGTGTAATACCATGCCTGATATATGCTATGCAGTTGGATTGGTTAGTAGGTTCATGAGTAAACCTAAGTGATCCCATTACCAAGCTGCTGTCAGAGTCTTGAGATATGTCAAGGGAACTCTGAAGTGTGGCATATTGTTTCCTTCAGGGAGAAAGGAAGAATCAGAGTTATTGAGTTACTCTGACTCTGATTGGTGTGGAGACAGAGTTGATAGAAGGAGTACCTCTGGATATTTGTTTATGTTTTTGGGAGGTCTTATTTCTTGGAGTTCCAAGAAGCAAACTGTTGTTGCTCTATCAACATGTGAAGCTGAGTACATTGCAGGCGCTGTAGCTGCATGTCAAGCTGTGTGGCTTCTGAACTTATTAGAAGATCCGAAGATTAAAGTGAAGAAACCTCTAAAGTTGATGATTGATAACAAGTCTGCAATCAATCTTGCCAAGAATCCGGTGTTACACGGAAGAAGCAAGCATATTGAGACTAATTATCATTTCTTGAGAAGCCAAGTCCATAATGGAACATTAGAGGTTGTGCATTGTAGCACCCAGAAGCAGTTGGCAGATGTTCTGACGAAGGCAATCAAGACGGATCAACTTCTGCTATTAAGGAATGGAATTGGCGTTGTCAGTTTTGATTGAAGAATATGAATTAAGGGATTGTATTGAAGAGTAATTCATATTCAGAAGATGAGCATGATGTGGGCTGATCTTCTGATTGGTTACTCAGAAGATAGTGTTGACCAGAAGTTATACCTTCTAGGTCCTTTAGCTTAGCTATTTAATTAGTAAGGGTACTTTAGTATTTTTTAGTATTGTATTGTTTGTACCTTTAGACTTGTTCACTAAGTTTACTCTATTAGGGCTTATGTGGCAAGATTTTCTTTTGTATAAATAGCCTTGTAGTAGCTATCATTTATTAACAACACAAGTAGTAGAATACATCAGTAACATTTATTCTCTCATATTTTTTGCGCCGTTATTCCTTTTGTTTATTCTCTTTGTTATCATCTTTCAGTCTTGTGCACCAACAAGATTGATGTTTTAATCTGTTGACTTGTATAGTAAAGAATGTGTAATGCACTTTTATGTATTGAGTTGAGTATCCATTGTACTCTTTTAATATTATATTTGTTTATAAAAAAAATCAATTAATTTATTTTCTATAATTAATTTATATAGTTGAATTAATCCTAAATTACATTATAAACTAAATTAATCTTATTCAAGTGAATTAAATACATTTTTATATTTGATCAACTAAATATCTAACCAATATAAAAAATGAAAAAGAGTATGTACTTATCACCACCCAATTCATTAATAGTGAACTTTGAAATTCAATCCAAATTACAACTTGAATGAGTAGAAGATTCAACTAGCTAGTTGCGTCAATCTCAATCATATATTGAATAACTTATGGCACGGGTGATAAATACACAAGTCTCATTCACTCTCTTGCCAGAAACACAAATTTCATCGTCTTTTCTCCATCTTAGCCAGATTGACTGTGACATTCTTCCACTATTCTGTTGAAGAAAATCCGAAAGCTGTATAATTATGTGGCAAAGTTTGGATGATGGGATTAGATTATTGTAGCTAATATTATAAATATCTTATCCAATTCTATGGCAAAGTAAATATTGGAATGTGGTTTATTATTCTGTAACCTTGTTTCAACCTTATCCACACAGCATATAATTCAGAGGTAAACAAGTATGAGACTAAAACAGCTAGCACCTTATTATACATTTGTATAAAGAAAAAAAATTATAAATGATTTACAATGTCAATAAAATATTAATATTTTTCTATTTTATTTTTAAATTTTTTAAATTTCATTTTTATATTATTAGTAAAAAATAATTTTATACAATTATAGAAAGTTTTTTTTTATAAAAACTTAACTATATTTTTTTTAATATATTGAAAACATTAAAATAATATATAATAAAAAAAAAAGTAGTATGTAACTAAAACTTAAGTGGTACTGGTAGGCGGTAGCACACCTTTTTTTACTTTTAATTCAACAAACAAACATTCCATAATACTTTTTCACCATTTTGTTTTACAATTTATGTGTCAATTTAAAAATGACAAAACATTAATTTTTAAAATTCTTACTAATTTGTTTTTCATTTTTTTTAATCACAAATATTAATTGCATAACTCTTCTATCTCTTTATTAAAAATTTAAAACGAATATAAATTTAATTTTTTTAAAACCAATGTTTCTAAAATATTTAGCATGATTCGGAAATAGTGACTTAACATATTTAAAGATTTAAAAAATTTAAATTAAATTATTTTAAAATAAATAAATAAAATTAATGTGAAATAAACATTAGACAGATTTAAAACCATTAAAAAGTTCGCCACGTTAATAGCAATAACTTTCAAATATAATGCAGAAATTTCAGATGAAACCTTTTGTTTTTGCTACTTCCACGCCGTCGTCACCGGTCAAGCCATCAGATGGAGGTGTGTCTAAATCCCCTAAATCATTGTTTCGGAATATTCTCATTGAAGGCTAAAGAGTCACTACTATGAAGGAGAGAGTGAACTTGATTGAAAATGGACTTATGAAAGTTTCTCTTAAAAGAGAAAATTGATTGCAACCAAAGGTCACGAAGGATGAGAAGCTTTTTTAAAAACTGTGCAATTCTTGAAAGGGGACGCTAGTCATCAAACTACTTGGGAAGAATGTAGGCTATCATTTGATGAAGGATAGGTTGAAGAAGATATGGTATCTTATAATATGTTTGGATATCATGGACATTGACAATGGTTTCTCTATGGTCAAGTGCAAATTGCTCGCAGATAGGGAGAAAATTGTGTTTAGAAGGCTCGTGGATGTTGTTTGACCATTATTTGACAGTGGCTCGATGGACTACATACTTTTCATCTTCTCTCACAAAGGTGGAGAAGAATCTGGTTTGAATTCTATTTATAGGGCTTAACTTATTATATTTTGATGAAAGTGTCCTTCTTGATTTGACATATGTTATGGGTACTTGTGTTAAGGTAGATACTAACACCCTGAATATGGAGAGGGGATGTTTGGAAGAATTTGTTTGGAGATTGATGTGATCTTGCCGGTTGTCGGCAAGGTCAATGTTAAGGGTCACTGGTACAACATGCTATTATTTTCTCCAGTTGGGGTTGTTATGAAAATTCTTTATGCTCTTAAATGGTTTTGAATTTAGATTAGGGAATGGTAACTCCTCTTTTTTATTTTCAAATTGGTCTGGGGTAGGTATATTAGCTCAGCAGGTTCTTGATGACAGTCGCCTTTACGTGATTTTTATGAGGAAATTCAGATGAATTTAGAAGAATAATGACCAAAAGGCATGTAAAAGTGTGAAGAATGAGCAAAAAGCCAATGCAAGAAAGAAAAAAAGGTTAAATAAGTTTTTGGTACCTATAAATATTGCAGTTTTCAGTTTTAGTCCCTCCCTGCCTTTAGGTAACGGTTTTTTGAAGAAAATCGTTGCCAAAACTAGCTAAAACCGTTGCCAAAACGCCAGGAGGGACTAAAAATGAAACTGCAATATTTATAGGGACCAAAAACTTATTTAACCCAAGAAAAAAAGACTTAGTAAAATCCAGGAAGAAAAATGAAAGAAAATGAAGGATCTGATTATGGAATTATCGCGCCCGCGTTGCATCCCATTGTGGCGCGATGAGGCTTGTATCACGACACGATACTGACTTGTCGCGACGTAATGAGGTGCTATTGACTGACACATTTTTTTCTTCTATTTAATGGTCTTTTGACTACTTTTTGGAGGGTTCTGAATTTTAGATAGAAAGTGAGAGCTAAGGACATTCAAGGGGCGATTTTGGAGTACATTTGAGTCATTAGAGAGCAATTATTCTATATATTTTGATAATGAATACTTCTCAGTTCATGGTATTTGTTAATTTATCAATGAGTATCTATGTTTCTATAGATTAGATCTTTCTGAGATGGACCTTATTTTTACTATGTTGGATCATATGTATGTTTGAGATTTGTTGAGTACTTTTAATGTTATTATCTTATTTAAAATGTTCTTGTGTTTGATGATTTTTTTCCGCTTACGTACGTACGAATCGATCTAGATATTTAGGGATTTCTGATGTTAGTCTATTTATCTGATCTAGTCAATTTATTCAACTTTGTAGTTAACTAGGGATCAGTAATTATAAGTTGTTGCTTATGAATTAATGCTCTTAGAATGCCTAATTTAACTTTGAATTGGCCTAAGAAATAAGGGGATTATCGTATAAATTAATAAGCTACACACCATGGAATTGAGTGTAGTCATTTTGTTGATTCGCAGTGAGATAATAATTTAATTGAAACTCAATAGGTACACGGTTCTTCAGCAAGTAAAAACTAAGGGGATTAAAAAATAAAAGACCTAATCGCCTTTCTCGCCTTGAATGTCATCTTATAATTTCGAACGAACCGCCCCCCCCCCCCCTAATTACTTATTTCATCTAAGGTGGGTAAAGTTGTCAAATGGGCCAGTCTGGCCCAGCCCGCTCCGGCCCGATGGGCCAAGATGTTTAAATGGGCTAGCCCAGCCCGATTGCTTAATGGGCTATAGAAAATGAGTCTGACCCATTTATCAAAAGCCCGTGAAGCCTGATGGGCTATCCCGGCCTGTATTTCAATATTATAGTTTTAATTTTATAAAAAATTATGTAATGGATAAAAGTCTCATAACATAAGTTGAGAGTCATCATAAACTTAGTTATGTGATATTTAAAATATTCATCAAATCAACATCCATATATATATATGAATGCCACAAAAACATCTATGTAAAAGTATAAAATAACTTAATATTATCACCAATACTTATCAAATTTTCTCTTCATCTCACAACAATTTCCTTGATCACATCATCTTGAAAATATATCTTCATTCTCTTTAACTTTTATTTATCACTTGAAAATACATTTATGCAATCATATCTTATCTCAATCTTTTTCTCTAAAATTTACCAAAATATTTTTTTAATGGGTCAGCCAAAAACCCGCTTGGCCCGGTCCGGTCCAGCCCATAAAAAGCATTGGCCCGATGGACTGACCCAAAAAGTTAGGGTCGTGTTTTTTTAGGGTATTTTACGACCCGACCCGCGCTAAATTATTGGGCTTATGGACCGGCCTGATGGGCCGAACCCATTTTGACAGCTCTAAAGGTGGGGCAACATTGCCATTGACAATATCAAAAAGTTCAAAGGGACATCGTTTCAACATGCTAAGTTGAGGTAAAATAAAAATGAATTTAAATCTTTTAAATTTATTGCTAGACTCTCGGCTAAAGAGAGAAGAGTCATGTTTTTTCCAATGAATAAAAGTAAATCAAAAAAATTAAAGAAGGTAAGTTGGTTAGATCAATATCTACAACAAAAATGTGCTTTTTCGTCCGACTTTTTTTCTTCAGAAAATCTTAGTATTTAGCTTTGCGACCGACTAATTTAAAAGGGAACAATCCTACCATTCACTAGTAGAGGGTCTGTTTAAAGTCAGAACAAAATTTTATATGAACTGGAAAATAAAAAATTGGATGAAGATTCACAATGACCAAGATTTATGAATAGATGATGTTTGGGGTGTTAATCATATTAGTTTTAATTTTAAAAGTGAGAAAATACCACGTAAGAAGCAGTATTTGAAATTGAAGACACTATACTAAAAATGAGTTTAGGCAGCACATATTTTACCAACGTTTATTTATAAAAAAATGTTGTTAATAAACACAAAGAATATTTGGGGTGACAAAACGGGTCCGGTTTGTTTGGCATGCCCGTTTTGCCCGCATTTTAGTGCAGGGCGGACGTAGGATTTAAGCTCTCACCTTCTAATGTGATCGTCCCGTCTCGTTTCGTTTTTTATGTTGGTTTTTGCAGGCACATGCATTTATATGAATTTTTTATTTTTAAACCTAAAAATAGCAGTGTCGGGGCGAGTCAAGATATTAGGCCCACATCATGAAATATGTCTGTCCCGCCCTATTTTTTTACGGGACAGGTATAAACGGGACGGACATGCCCGTTTGCCACCCCTAAAAAATATTAGACAACACTTTTAAAAATAAGTGATGGTTAAAGTATCTAGTATATATTTCATGCAACACTTATTGTAAAAACCAGGATGTATGTTTGACTAAAAAAATATTTAAATTTAAATATAAGACGATGCTCATAATGAGAAGCGCAACCTTAAATCTGATATAAGCCAAGATTATTATTTAAATAAAATACTGCTTAGAAGTACATTAGACAGCGTCCAAAAATAAATTAAAAACATTATCTAAGGATAGTAAAATTAAAAAGCCGTTGTACGCTTATTTTAGAAAATGTTGTCTAAGATCTAAAACACTATAACGCAACGCGTGTTTTACAAAACGCTATTAAAAAAAATTTTATTATACATATTTTTTAAATATAATATGTAACTAAATTATTATAAAAGTATATATATTGATCTTACCTGTTGATCAGAATATGTGAGTGACCAACAAGACGTCAGTAGTTTTGAATGATCAACGGAAAGGGAGTTGTACCTGCAGGTAGGGGTGAAAATAGGTCAGACCGATAACAGGGGCCTACATACTAGCCTATACAGGCTCAGGACAAACTATTTTTTTAATAGAAAAGACCTAGGTTTTTTTATAAGTTTATTTAGTTAAAAAGACTAGGCCTCAGGCCTTAAAAAAAACCTTTTAGCCCTATCAGGCCGACCAATTTAAATAAATACGAATAATTTTTTATTATTATTATGTTATGTGATTAATCCCTATAATTAAGGGTCCGTTTGTTTCAGTTTTAAAAAAATTGATTTTTTTCTTTATATTTTCTAAAATAGATTTTCCAAAATCGTTTTTCAAAATATTACAAATTTTTTATATTTGTTTTTTCTAAAATGACACTAATTTTGACATCCTGAAACATAAATATAGATTAATGAAGACCAAAATTTAGTCAAAATCACAATTTTTCAAAAATTTGTATTTCAAAAATGGTTTTTATAAAAATTTATTTAAAATAGCTCCAAAATTAAGTGAGTTTTTGAAATTTTGATATGTAAATTTTTTCCCATAGATAAATAAAATACCTAAAATTATATTTTAAAGATAACTATTCAAACAAAATTTTCATTTAAAACTTTTATAAAAAATTTCTTTATAAAAATTTTTTTACAAAATTTTGTACCATTAAAAATCATTTCTAAAAAAAAACAAAACAATTAATATAAATTCTTTAAGCATGATCTGAATCACAAACAAATGAGGTCGTTAAAATTCTCTATATAAGAAAAGACTTACTTATTAATTACGACCAAAAGTAATATTAAACACTCGATCTTAATCACAAAAAGGAAAAATTAATTTAAATTGATTTTCGAAAAATTTTAAAGAGTCAAAAATTGGTTGCTGAAATATCACAACTTTAGATTTTTATTTGAACATGCTTATTAGATACCTAACATAATTTATAGGTAACCAGGAATTTGAAAAAATTAAATTAAATAGTCCAAGAAACAGTGGAACAGATCGGGACTTTGTGCAGTTAATTAGGGATCATACGTGTCGAAAAGAATCGAACAAGAATCTCGTATTCTACGATGTCGCCACGTGGTTCGTTCAAAGAGAAAGAAAAAAAACAGAAAAAAATAAAATAATAATGCGGGAGAAAGAGAAAGAGAGAGAAAGAAACGAAAAGGTGTTAGTGTTGCTCATGCGTGTCAGAAAAGAACAACTTTCAACCTACCGTGGAATGTTATGATTCGACCACGTAGATAACTCCCAAACGACACTAACACGTGGTGGAATCATGAAACGATGAAAATTCAATCAACGGTTCAGATTTTATCTCGCCCTTAAATCGTTCAACGTCATACCAACTGTATGTGTCGGGTGTTGCCCGTGACGGTGACGGGTAGTCTGCCCGTGAATAACTGTGGACCCCACCTGACCAGGTTCTTCCTTTCTTTTATCTCTAGAAAAAGCTTCTCACCCAAACTCCATTTCAATTGATTGTGAATTTGTTTCTTTGCTTCTGTTATTATTTGTAACTCAATTTCAATCAGCAATTTATGGCTGAGATTTGTTGTGGTGTTGTTGGAGCTGGAGAAACTCCTACTACAAATATTGAACCAAACTCCCGAACTTCCCGTCGCCGGAGTTTGGATTTTCTTCCGTTGAAATACATAGCTAACGTGGCAATTCCACCGGAGAATATTTCCCGGAAACGTCAGAAGCTAGATCTACTTGTTTCTCTCCCTCCACCGCGGGAGTTTGAGAACACGATTGATAGATGTGAGGAATCAAATGAAAACGAAGTTGTTGCTGTTCCGAATTGTGTGAATGTTTCTGATTTAGAAAACGAGGTTACCGTTGCTGAAGAGTGTCCTAAGTATGGAATAACATCGGTTTGTGGAAGGAGACGAGACATGGAAGATGCTGTTTCGGTGCATCCTTCTTTTTGTAAAGAAAAGAATGAACAAAATCAGAAACCGTTTCATTTCTTTGGTGTCTACGACGGTCACGGTTGCTCACATGTAAATAAATACTCGAATTTCTCATAACTGTTTTTTCTTTCTCTCTAATGTTGGATATGTTTCTTAATTATGTTTTTTTGTTTTGTTTTTGTTTCTATAGGTTGCAACTATGTGTAAACAAAGGTTACATGAAATCATTGATGATGAGGTAAACAAAGAGAAAGAGAAAGTTGACTGGAAGTCAACGATGGAGAAGAGTTTCATTCGGATGGACGAAGAGGTTTTGAAATCTAGCAAAACTACTCAAAGCTTTACATGCAAGTGTGAGCTTCAAACTCCTCACTGCGACGCCGTTGGCTCCACCGCGGTCGTCGCGGTTGTCACGCCGGAGAAAATCATTGTCTCTAACTGTGGAGATTCACGCGCCGTTCTTTGCCGTAACGGCGTCGCCATTCCTCTTTCCTCCGATCACAAGGTTAGATTAATTTTATTTTTTAATTAATTATTTCAGTAATTATATTTATATAATTAGATAATTGACCCGTATCCGTTTTTGTGTAGCCGGATCGACCCGATGAGTTGGATCGGATCAACTCAGCTGGAGGACGTGTGATCTATTGGGATGGTGCAAGAGTGCTTGGAGTGTTGGCCATGTCAAGAGCCATTGGTGAGTGAGTGCAAGTGCGCACGATAACTAATTTTTCTTATTTATTAGTATTATCTTTTTAATTAACTAATTCAAAGTTAGTTGTCCTATTCTATTTTTTTTATGTATAAAAATAATAATTCATTAGCAAGGTTCTGAATTTTTAAGGTTTTTTTTATGTAGGGGACAATTATTTGAAGCCATATGTTATTTCGGAACCTGAGATAACTGTAACAGAGAGGAGTGACGAGGATGAATGTTTGATTCTGGCTAGTGATGGGTTATGGGACGTGGTGCAAAACGAGACGGCGTGTAGGGTAGTGCAGATGTGTCTCAAGGCGGAGAAGACGGTGTCGCCGCCGGGGTCTCCGGGGAGTGATGTGGTGGGAGATGGATCAGATAAGGCTTGTTCCGATGCTTCAATTTTGTTGACGAAATTGGCGTTGGCGAGGCATAGTTCGGACAATGTAAGCGTGGTGGTTGTTGATTTGAGGAGACATCAACGTCAACGATAACAATTAATAATAATAGGGTTTAATTAATGGATTTGGAAGAAAAAAAATATTATTTATAACCGACCAAAACAAAACTTATGATGTGTACTATGTATGGACATGTATGTGGGATGGGATTTTTTTATTGATAAAGATGGGAGGAAAATGGTGGGGCCTTAAGATTTTTCCTAATGATTCTATGAGATTTTAGTAGTTTAGTGTTTGATTAAATGAAAGGTTAAAATTGTATCTTATTAGAATTGATAAAATAAGAAATTTGAATATTTAGATTAATAAGTAACAAGTAGAAACATTTGGTATCAACCAAGGAATATATTGTCCGTAAATGATATTGAGTAGTTATAATGTAGTAATGTTAAACTAGTAAATAACTTAAGAGCCCACGGATGACCAAACTTGAATCGATTTTTTTTTTCAATTGAATTGAGTTATATAGTTAATCATATTAATATTTTATACTGTCGATTAATTATAATATTTGACTTTTATATCAATTATACTACGATGTAATTTAAAATCAGATTTGGGTCCTCCCTGGTTCTGCCCCATTATGCTTTCATAAAATGGTTGGAAAAAAAATAAAATATTTGTAGATTAGATTAAATTCGTTGGAAATTGCACAAGAGAAAGATATGTAAGAGATAATCTATTTCCCTGAAAATTATGATGCAATTCAAACTCACGATGCCATTTAGGTCTGGTGGAAGATCTTCTTCGGTCTTAGTCAAAAGGAAAAGGTTAATGTCAAATTTGAAGAAGATGATAAGGACGATCATTATTCGGGGTTGTCGATTTGTGTTGATCAAACTAAGTTTTTTTTGTACTCGTTGTGGAACGATGTGTTTGATGTATAGAAGTATGCCAACATCCAAATCCCCCTCCATGAAGGTTTTTCTAATGATTTCCGAGCTATTAGCCAATTGGAAACTTAGCAGTTGTCAAACATGGTGGAGAACTACCTGTTGAGGGGTCTAAGGAAGGAGTTGAGTGTTTCTTAAGGTTCACATGAGCGGGAGTTAGTAAAAATATTATTATGGAGTGAGATAGGATGAAGGAATCAAAGGGGGCTCATGGAATCTCTCAAGAAATCAGAAGAAGAAGCCAAAACACTCTCTTTATATAAGAACAACTTGACGGGGTCTCTAAAAGTCCTCCTCCTTTCCAAGAAGAAACAGGAGGACGATTTCTCCGCTGACAAAGATGAGAAGGTGGACACTTCCAACTACTACTTTGAGGGGGCCAAAGAACGAGTAGCTCTCCTTTACCTTGGAATTAAGTCATATTGACTTATTCAAAGTGATAAGGGATGACCAAATCGTGGACGAAGAGGATGAATCGCCTCCCAAGGTAGTCAATCCTTTTCCTTAGGGGTTTTTTTATTGAAGCCGAAGACGCCCATGGTGGGGAGGATCAGATTCCTACTAAGGAAATCGTCCGCCTAGAGATTATACCAGAAAAAGATGATCTCATGTAGACGTTCAACAATTCTTTTTTGAATTTTTTCATCATGCCCTTAGAAACTTTGAAAAGTAATAATGTCCTAGAGGATTCTCTGTAATCATTCTTGCCCTTTTTTATCCCCGCCCTCCAAAGCTTTATTAATGAAATGTTTTGTACCCCTAGGTGATTTACTTATATTTTTTGTCTTTTTATTTATTTTCTTGATATGCTTGACCAAAGGGAGCATTTAGGCCGACTGGTTCCTCTTAAAAGAGTATAGTTAGAGTTCTTCATTTAGGGCTTACAATGATAGCCTTCGAGGGCGGGAAAATTTCCCCCTTAGTAATAAGGCGTTTAAACGCCACTGAGGGGAAAGGTACCTCACCAAAGTGCCCGCATTCAATAGCCCTCATGGGTGGCAATATACTTCGTTGAAGTTCTAACATTCAATTGTCTCGTGGGCAACAAGGATACTTCATTGAAGTTTCCGCAATCATTAGCCTCATGGAAGGAAATGATACTTCATTAAAATTCAAGCAATCAATAGCCTCATAGGTGACAAGGATACTTCACTAAAGTTTCAACAATCAATATCCCTGTGGGCGACAAAGATACTTCATTGAAATTCCACCAATCAGTAGCTTCGTGGGTGGTAAGGATACTTCATTGAAACTCAAACAATAAATAGCCTCGCGGGCAGAAAGGATACGTCATTTAAGTTTCAGTAATCAATAGTATCGCGGGTGGCAAGGATACTTCATCTTCATTGAAGCTCCAACAATCAATAGCCTTGTGGGCCTAAATGATACTTTATTGAAATTCCTACAATAAATCCATATGTATTTTGCAAAGATAAAAAAAAGCGTACAAAAATCTATAAAAAAGGTGAGGTATCTCACTATAAATTGCTCACATAGGGGAAACAAGTGCCCCTGTTATTATTTGCCAACTATGTCTTCACAAAAAATTATATAATTGGAAGAGGTAGCACCTCACCATAATTAATGAAGCTGATAACATAACTGAATGAAACATGTCACTAAACCTATAAAAACCTTAGTGTTCATCTTGGCTGAAACAGTGAACTAAACTCCTCCTCTTTACGAGGCGACGTCTTCTCCCTGCGGAGTTGTACTCTTGATCTCACATCCAAAACATTCACCCTTTATGCATTAGGCTGTTGAATATGGGCCAAGACCATAATCGCCCTCTTCATCCTCAAGGTATCTTGATAGTATCTTCGGGTGGTCTCCTAATCACTTCGAATAACCCCAACACGTTGTTTGAGTTTTAAGTACTTCATAAATAAGTAGAAAATAGATAGAGCTACTCCCAATAGATTGAAAGTAAGTCGCACTATGATCATATTGTAGAAGGAAAAGGCATTTATCACAAGATACATCACAATCTTTGCACTATCCTCTAGTTTAAACATGGTTTTCAAGGTGATGTAACCTTTCACCTACATTTGTTTTTCTAAAAAAATTAACTAGTGAACCTTTGAAAGCTCTGATATCGTCTCGATCTAGCTGGAGCCTTTCGAAGGCATTCTAATATAAGGTGTCTACAAAACTTCCTTGGTTGATCAACCTACACTTGATTTCCCAATCCTCACACCTTTCAATTATAACCATAAAATCATTGTCATAAGGATAGATTCAAGCAGCGTCCTTCCCTGAGAAGGTGATTTTATACTTTAGAGTTTCCTCCCCATATCCTCCACCGACAATACTTGGCTTCCTGGACCCTATGACCAACAATATTTATCTCTATGGACTTTCTTGACCAATGCCTTTGCACCGAGATGCATACTGACCATCCCTTTATGCACTTCGATGAGAGTGTACACATCTTCATCCCATTCTATCACAAGTTTAGATAGTGTGTATTCTCATATGCTCTGTTCCCTTGGGACGTGCACTATTTTGAAATAATTAAACTTTTCCAGCTTTTCTATAGTCAAGGGACATATTATTGTAACAATGGATATTTTGCCTGAACGTTCTTTTTGACTTGTGACGCCATGAACTGGGAATTCGTCTGTAGTTCAATGTTCTCCCGCTCTTACAACTCTACATGGTAAAGTCGAGGAGTCATTAGGCGCCAAGAAGCTTCAGTGTTCACATGGATTTAGATCTCGCATGCATAGTCCTAACTTCGTAAAGATTTTGAAATACATTAGGCCGCACAAGCTTCTATCATCGATGAGGATCCTTAATAATAAACGACTAGTTATGGTAGTCGTTAGGACTAGTTGAAGTGTTGCGTCAACCTTCTCGTGGTCTTGTAACCTTATCATCGACCTATCCTTTTTGTCGCCTCTTGATTTGAATACTGCTCTATGATGAAGACTCTCTCTCTCTCTCTCTCCAAGAAGGTTTTGGTCAATCGAATCGACAATGAAGGTCGGATATGATCCAAAGTTGGAAGGATCTCATGTGGTTTGGGAACCCGATCAATAATTTAGTTCTTCATCTTAGCATGACTACTACATCACTCGTGACTTGAATCAAATTGTGGAAATTCACAAGAATCAGGAGTCGATTCTCACAGGTGACGCCATTGTTCCGTTCCAAACTAGAAATAATTAATGAAATGATGGGGAAGTGCTTTAATGCGGTGGAGTTGAACTTTCGGTGTGGTGGAATGATGTTGACCTGCAAAGTAACCGTTGCAATGTCTAAGTCAGTAAGAGAATAATAAATAAAGTGAGAGTAAGAGTGAACTTTTAATCGTACTTTTTTTGTGCGATCCCTTATATAATCTGAGAGTTGATTAGGGTGTTCAAAATCTAAAATAGGCGCGAATTTTCTTTTATTGAGCCTTTGTCCGACACGGAATAATTTGTATAAAAATTATTTGAAAATATGATACTGCATAAACTAAAATATTATGAACTAAAATAATTTTTCATCATGTTTAAATTAAAGACTATTTAAAATCATGCATACACGATCATTCCAACAATATTTAATGCCAATAATAGATAAATCATTCCACATAAAATTTGACGCACATCTAAATATATATGAAATTAAATTTAATACAATTGTATCATGTAAATTTATTTATTATGTGTTTGTAATTGAAAGTTAGATTTTAAAAGTTTCCAAAGATGAATTTTTGATGAGTTAAGTTTATATTTTAATATGTTTAATATTTTTTTAATTAAAAACAACAATATACATGGGTATATGATTCGAAGTTTATCACATAATTTCATTGCAAAGAAACATTTTATTGAATTATAGAGTAATGTTACTGATTAGGATCACTACTTGAAGTTTGTAGATTTCAAACATACATGATCCTTTTGAATCTAAAGCTCTTCCTACTATTTTGTAGTATGTCTTCCTTCAACTTTATTTCATAATCTTCTCGTGAATAATTTCTCATAGAAGGACATGTTCTAAGAAATGAATAAATAAAGAATATAATAAACAATGATAAGAAAATTAAAATGTGAAAAAATTGGACACTTATATGGTCCATGAAGAGGATAACTCAAGAAAAGGCCCATGACTAAGACTTGGGCAAAGTGAAATAAGATAAGGCCCAAATGCTTCAACATTATGAATACCGACAACAAATGGGTACTTTTTGAAAATTTTATCTTACACCGGTACACTTATACCTTTATTCCTAAAAAATAAAAAATAAAAAAAAATACTCACTTTAATTTTTTTATAAATTAATATATAAAATTAAATTTTTCACCTTGATTTTTAAGTTATTTGAATTCCGAGAAAGTGCACCCTACACAAATTTTTTATTATACTAAAGAGTTTTGGTGATCAAGATTTACTAAATAACTGTTGGATGTGTGTTACTCTCTCTGATCCTTATTATAAGAAAAAGTTCACTTTTTAGATTCATTCAATGATTAATGTATCTAGTCCATATATAAATTAAATATATTAATTATTCTATGAATCTAAAAAATGAACTTCTTCTTATAATAAGGACGAGAGGAGTAATAATGAACTTCTTCTTATTTGATTTGTTGATTTTGTTAACTGAAAATTCGATAAGTATATACATATATTTTGTTTGTTTTAATATTCTAGTTTTCTATTATTGAAACATTTTTATTATTATTTTTTACAGATATAAATATCTTTATACCATGCAATAAAAATGAATCATGCATAGACGTCAGTCATGCATTCTCAACCACATAGAAATTTGATACATGAGAAACGATAATAATGTGGGTTGAGGAGGAATGATTGACGTTATTACATAATCAAATACAAAGACAAGAAAGAGAGAGATTTTAAGAGAAATGGATGATCATTAGAAGTCTCATGTTCTTTTATATGACGGCTTCACACTAACCTATGTTCTCAATTTATTTCATTGGTTTAAAATCATTGGGTCAAAATAGTTACAAATAATTATTGTTATTAAAAAATACTTACTTTTGTTAAAAATAATAATTTTTCCCTTAATTTTTTCCAAAAGTAAAAATGAAGCAAAAGTTGTTGATGCTTGAAATCACATTGGATTAGAAGAAATTTTATTCTCCAAAATCAACGTGTTGGATGTTAGGATTGGTTATACGACTACAACGTTGACAACAACTTACATTTGTAGTGTCCAACATTGTTAGCTTAAAATATATAATTCATGTTATATTTTAGATGTTATCACCATTTTATTATATTAGATATTATTTACGTTTAATTATTGTCGATGCTAGAATAACCATGTTAAGTATTTGACTCAATAAATTTAGGTAACAAATTAGTACAGTGTTCATAACAATACATAATAATAAGTAGCAACTAATATAATGGCTAACCAACCAAATATTTGGACTTCAGTGGTAAAGGAGCTCCTGCTAAGGACGTAATCCCGGAAATATCCATATAATTAGCTTATCTATTAAGGTGCTTACAAGTAAAAGCCTCATTTCTCACTTCTGGTCATCATCACATATTCATTTTGAAAATATAAACATTGCTATAAGTTCAAAGTAGAAATACAATTAAATAGGACTTTATGTATAACAGATTAGTTGCTGTAATGGTACAGAATTATTAAATGAGCTATATACTTCATGCACATGCACACACTACATATACTGCATTTACCAAAGGAAAAAAGTTATGTCATATTAACATAAGTCAACACTATTACCCTATATATAATGTTGATGGAACCTTCAAAAATCCATCCAGTTTTGCAGCATTTCTTTTTTCTTGCTATCATAACCGTTATTTTCTTCATCCGTGTGATTTAAATCTGATACAAGACAGTTTCTTAAATGGGACCCCACTACACCTTCATATCTCACCAAGCATAATTCAAAAAACAAATATTATAGCTAGTTTTCACTATTAAAAAACCAAATATATATATACACATAACTTGATTATAAACCCGAGAACAGAGTCGTCTTTGAAGGCGTGCAAAATGTATTATCACACAGGGTTTTAAATTTATCACAGTTAAACCGTTGTTAAATAGCGTCTGGTTGTCACGATTAAATCCTGATTAAATATAACTTCTATTTATTTTGTCATGATTAAACTGCGACCAATCTACACAGAACTTAAAAAAACTTGAGATAGCCTTTAGCGAGAACGGCTCAAATATGAAAATAACTGTTTACTCAACTATATTATAAATACATGGACAAGGACACCCTTTAAGTTATTTATATACACTTCACTTCCCTTGCTTTTTTTCAACATTTCTTCTTATTCTCTCCCACATTACATATATAGTCCAATATATTTTCTCTTAACTATTTTCATCTTTAGCAGATTTAAATTTTCTTTGCATGGAGGGATTTCACTCTGATCATCAGTACTGGTTTTGGACGAAGAGAAGGCAAATACAAGCCCAAACTGAATCATGGGAAGAAAAAGCATTTGCAGAAGATGCAGCTAGGAGTATACTGAATGGAAGCATATGGCCACCAAGATTCTATTCATGCAACTTCTGCAAAAGAGAGTTTAGGTCTGCACAAGCTCTTGGTGGTCACATGAATATTCATAGGAGAGATAGAGCTAGACTCAAACAAAATCTTAGCCCTCAAAGCAACAATGATTTCATCAACTCATCATCACTAGGTAATCATTGCTTTCCTGCAAAAAGACGATCCGTTTCGCCTTCTAGAATGATCTCAACCATCTCATCATCACCTTATTCTTCTTCAATTATTTGGGGACAGAAGAAGATAGCTTCTAATATTACAAGAGAAAACAATTTCAAGGATTGTGTTGAAACAAGTCTGTCTTTAGGAATGTTTGGACAAAAATCATCAACTGTTGTTCTTCCATGTGAGGAAAAAGGTATCATTAGTAAAAGATTGAAGACTAATAACACTTCTTCTGTTTTCATCAAACCTTGTTCAAATGATCATCAAAGGTTCTTGAGTTTTCAACAACCTTCAGAAATTGTTCTTGGAGTTAACCATGGAATGGAAGATTTAGATCTTGAACTTAGGCTAGGGAAACAACAAAAAATTATTAAGTAGTTTATTCTATTTCTACACAAGTTATGATGATTGGTGAAGTTGTATTAGTCCATGTTCATCTTTATTTTAAGTCATTTTAAATTAGGTTTATTGAAAAATGGCAAGAGAAGAACCTTTTATTTGCCTAAGTAAACATTGAATATAATGAAAATCTTCAAACTTTATATATATGAATATTAATTATATCTTCATTATGGTATGGAATTGTTTATGAATTCTCTTTTTTTATTTTTTTGTTTGTTTGATATCTAGATAATCAGAAAATGCAGTTCAATGAATGAAAAATGACAAAGGAAAATACAATTTACTAAAATAATTTAATAAATATTTAATTAGGGTTTCTGTGAAAATTAATATATAGTATATATATTGGATTTTTCTTGCAGAGTATATCTATAGCCGTCTAACAACCAAAAAACCAGATCCAAAAATTGCAAAAATAAACAAAGAGTGAAGAAGAAGCCAAACATAAAAATGAAAGCAACATTACAAGAATAAAAATGATTTTTTTAAGGAAAATGAAGCATCTGAGATAGAGTTTCTGTGAAGGGTGAGGCAAAGAAAGATGAACAAGTGGAATAGCTAAAGAATAAACTAAACTTGGATTTTTGTTTTTTGAAAAAAATAAACATGCAAGTTGAAATTTAGTATTATAATATTATTTTTGTTTGAGAGATATAAATATGTGATGCATGTAGTAAACTGAAAGTTTAGATAGAGACCGGAGAGAGGGAATGTAAAGATAAAACTGGAAGGTATATTGAAGTGATGAAAGAGACTACTGACAGTATGTGACTGACAATATGAAATCACTTCAGCTACATGTATATTCCAGCTAACTAACAGTACAAGTTCCTCATATGTAACCTGGATAAAATATTCAATGACTATATTCCTTGATTATCACTAATAACATAATGTGATATAAATTATATATTTTGTAATTATATTGTCTGATTAATTATATATGTATCATTCTCAATTCAACAGCATCTATGTTGTGCTTATATGGTGGTAAACAAGTACTTGATGGTAATGTATATTATTTATTGCAATTGAATAGAGATTAAAAAATAATAAATGAAAGAGAGAGAACAGTGATTTTATCAAATTATCCTAATTAATTATTGGTGTATTCAAATTAGCATTATTGTATATCTCTGTCAGGCCAAGGATATGTTCCCCTAGTTGTGGACCTGATTCGAAGTTGACGTATTGACATATTTGTCGTTGTCTCTAGAGTGACTAGCTACTAAGAAGGGGGTAGACCGGTTATTTGCCAGCTTTAATCAGTTACAAGTCGGATTCTAAAGATAGGCGCAGGAGTGGAGTGCAGTGTAAACAGATTTACGATGTGGTAAACACACCACAAAAACGAACATGTGTCATATTTGCGTCATGTTAAACACGCCACATAAATGAAAATGTGTCGAAGTTTGCCACATGATTTCCACTTCATAGACTATTTTTAAAAATAAAATTAATAAAATATGAAAAATTAATAAATAATAAAAATATTTTCAAATAACAATTATTAATATGATTTTTTTATAAAATTTCAATTAAAAATGATTAATAATATACAAAATTTAATATTTAAAAATAAAATAACAATAAAAAATCAATCATCAACATCAAAATCGTCGTCATCTTCATCCTCATCATTTACCGCTCCTTGGCCACCAATAGGGGTGTAAGCGGATCAAAAAAATCCAATTAAACCGTCAATCCAAACCAAACCAAACCGAAATTAAACCGATTATTATTGGTTTGGTTCAAAAACCGAACCAAACCAATAAAAACCGATGTGGTTTGGTTCGGTTCTCGGATTTAGTTTTTAGGAACCGCCAATCCGATGAACCGAACCAATGGAAATAATGACGCTCTAAATATTTTATTCTACCCATCATTAAACTCAAATTTTGTATCGGTCCAACCATTATCCATCTTTGTTTACACTTCCATCCTTTAAGCAAAACACGCATCTAGAATCAAACTCTAAAACATAGACAGTAGAAACCATAAGTCACAAAAGTTATGCTTTCACAGAACTGCTGCTCTTGCTGCCCACAACTATTGTTCCTTTCACTACCGTCATTATGATATGTTATTGTCGTCATCTTCGTGCTCAAGTTCTCTTTGTTAATTTTCATATATTTTTGTACCTTCTTTTTCTTCATCAAAACTCATTTAGATCTTGTTACAAAATAGTTTTGATGTGTGTTTGAGGTGTGAAACATGTTAATGAATGTGCGTTTTGTTATATTCTATATGTTAAGCTTTGAAATCCCTTTCCAACTTTCTGATACTAAGTGTTAACTTTTATATTTGATAGGAAATTTATTTCATGATGCAGTGGAAATCATGTCACTATTTCGTATAGAATAAGAGCAACTTGTAATTTGTTTGAACAAATATAGCATGAAACATATTATTTTAAAAAATAATAGTATAAAATACACCAAAAAATACGATAATGGAGAATATACAGATGAATATAATGTTTTAAAAAATAATAGTATAAAATACACCAAAAAACACGATAATGGAGAATATACGGATGAATATAATATTTTAAAAAATAAACATTGTAAACCGATCAACCAAACCAAACCAAACCGAACCAAACCGATTAGTTTGGTTCGGTTCCATTTTTGAGAAATGCTGAAAACCAAACCAAACCGATGGAAATATCATTGATTCGAATCTTTTTTCAACCAGAAATCGGTCCAAACCGATCCGATTACACCCGTAGCCACCAACTCCACCATTTCCACCAAACTCTTGATTTGCCACCCAATGAACCATATGTTTGGTTCGTTTGTGAGAGTATAAATTGTCGTATTTGCTCCCCCATCTCAAATCGTCTCTTCTTCATTGCCTCGAATTCGACCTTTAGTGTCACCTCACTTTCCGTTGTCTCGCATCACGCCTCAGTTAGCGCCAATTGTCTCATTGTTTCTATCATTTCGGGTGTCAATTATGGTGGATGTGACATTCTTTTCCCATTTGCAACTCTTTCAAACAAACTTCTAGCCCCTTTTCTAGTTGCGGCCAAAGGTCCAACACCAAAAAAACACCATTAGCTCCCCTCCTGCCAATTACTAAACTTCAAATATAAAGATCCACACGTGTATCAATCTGATTTGAACCTATCGGAGTATATTGAGGATGTTCAACTAGAAATTGTGCGAGCAATCTTTGATACTCCTCCTATACATACATAAAAACATTAAATTAAATATAATTTGAACAATTTAATTATATACAAGAATTAAATTAAATGAAATAGTGAAATATAGCCACGTGATTTTTACGCCACAAACAACAATATCTCGTCACAAACCATCAATTAGCGACGTGAGCAAACACGCGACAAGAGCGATATGGCAACTCATTTTCCACGTGAAAATCACGCCACAAATTTGCCGTTAAATTATATATAGTTTTAACAATTTAGTTATATACAAGAATTAAATAATGAAATATGAAGAACTTACTAAAGTTCTCTGGGAACAATCATCAATAAACTCCCCCGATTTTTTGGTACGAGTCATCACAAATAGCTCATTAATTCGTGGGGGTCTCCCATTCTCCTTAGGCTAATTAATAAAATTAACTTTAATTAAAAATATATAATAAATCAAAATCTAACTTAAAAATAACTATAATTACCATCTGTCGAGCATGTCGCCGATACTAATACTTCCTACTGCATTAAGGCATCCTCCCATTTTAGATGCTCTCAATTTCTTTGCATTTTCATATTTTACCTTAAAATCATATGAATCCCAACAGACAAGAAGTTCATCAAATACTTCCTTGCCTATCTAGTTAGGAAGAATATTTTGTTCTTCCCAACCAAGTCTAGCACGCCTAAGCCTGTCTGAAAGTTAGACTGATGTTCTGCTCCAAAAATTAGCTTTAATCCTATATTCATCCATTACGTCCTACGTATACTTTTCCTACAATGTTGTATGACATTCAAATAAATTGTTAGATAATTATAACAAAAAAGTAATTGAAATAACAATAACTTAAAATAAATTCATTATACCTTTAATTTATCAAACCAAACATCTTTATCTTCCTTGGAAAATTCTCCAACGTCTTCCAAGATTTTTTATACATTAGTTGAATAACATGATTTATACATTTGGCAGCAGGCCGACTCATTGTGAAACTAAACAACAACAATTTGAATAAGAATTAAATCTAAAAATGGCAACATGTATACTTAAATATAAATTCATAAATTAGAAACTTACGATTTTCACAATGGCCGAATAACATATCTTCCATTAATCATTTCATACTTATTGAGATTTGTAGTGGGGGCATGGCAACAAAACCCATACCCACGGGTACCCACCCTAACCCGACCCGAAGTTGACGGAGAAAACCTGCTTTGACTGGGTTTGGGTTTTCTCCAATTACAAAATATGGGGACGGGTCGGGTAATGAGGACACTATAACCTGCCCCCCGAACCCGCCTCATTTAACTAATTATGTATATTATTATTTATTTTTGATAAATTAGAATATTAAATATGTGGTCAATGTTTTGATAATTTGGTTTGTATTTATTATTTAAATTATTTGAAATGTATCTATAGAACTTTGCGAGATTATTTTATTTTATCATTTATAATGTAATTTGATTTTGAAAAAAATAAATATTTTTATTAAAAAAATTAATTTTGCTAAATAGATGTGGCGGGACGGGGATACCCGAATCCAACTCGAACCCGTTTGGGACGGGTTTGAGTTTTAATTCTCCATCCACTTATCATATACTCACCAATATTTGACAGTATAGAGAATTTTTGTTTTTACTTGGATGGTAAGAAAGAGTTGGGGCCTTTATCGCTGTGCGAGCTAAAATATATTCTTTGTCGATATTTGGCAAACTCGTAACATGCTTTTTTAAATTTTTCCTAGAAGACAATGTTTATTATCTTGGTTTTCTCGTAATTATGTAGCCCTTTGACATTATTAAGAAAAGTTCTCAAATAATATCTATCCCGTTAATTAGACGGTGTAAAATGAAGGTTTAAATGTAGTTTTGACTCCTAAATTTTTGAATTTTTTGATTTTGGTCTTTCAAGTTTTTTAATTGTTTAATTTTGGCCCCCAAATTTCAATTGGTTGATTTTTCCCCCTCAAATTTGTACCTTTTGCATTTGATAGTTCCCTAATAACATGTTGACTAAAATTCTCTTTTTTTGTTACTTTTTCTCTTTCTTTTTTTTCAAACTTTTTTTTCTAATTTTCTTCTGTACAATTCTACTTTTCTTCTCTTTTTATTAGTTAAACTTTGAACGTAATATCTTGAAAATCTTAAATATTACATTCCACATATGCGTTATGGCAAATTGTTTTGACAACAAAAAAGATAGACCACTAGCTAATTAAAACAACAAATTCTTTGGTCAATAACTCCCTCATATTTAAGCATAAAGTCTTGAAGTCTAACAATCATACAGGTCATATAGAATTTCAATTTTTTATAAGAGATATTGTAAGTTTGTCCTTATATTCCAAAATAACTTTGTTAAAAGGTTGACGTACGTATATTATTGACCAAAAAATCTGTTATTTTAATTAGCTAGTAGTCTATCTTTTTGTTGTCAAAACAATTTTCTATCAAGTATATGTTAAAAGAAATATTTAATATTTTCAAGATATTACGTTCAAAATTTAACTATTAAAAAAAGAAAAATAAAATTATAGAGAAGAAAATTAAAAAAAGAAAGAGAACAAGTAAAAATAAAAAGAGAAGTTCTACATGTCACTAAAGAACTCAAATATAAAAGGGGACAAATTTGAGGAGACAAAATCAAATAATTGACAAACTTCAAGTGCTAAAATCAAGCAATTGAAACTTGGAGGGCTAAATTTAATCATTTAAAAAATCTGAAGGACTAAAATCAAACAATTAAAACTTATAGAAACAAAATCAAATAATTAAAAATCTTGAAAGGAAAAAACTGCATTTAGGCCTAAAATGAACTCTCCCAATTATAAAACATCTTTTATGGGGACAATGTTATTTTTCAAAATCTTTCCAAATAAATTTTAAAGGAAATTGTTTCTTAGTAGTATTTCTTACTTCACATTTTTTATTTTCTTCCATCCATACTAAAATTTGGTGTTTTGTATATTTAACTTATCGCTGGTTAACTGGATTAATATCATGGAAAACAACAAACTATTATTTTTCTAAATTAAAAGTCATAGGATTTTTTTTATACTTAATGGCAAAACTAAATATTACTCATTTTCTCCCACAATAAGTAATCAAGCACACCATTTCACACCGACTAAAAAAAAGTTTAAAAGTAAAAAAAAAATATTGTTTTTACTAATGGTACCCTTATTATGTATTGGAAATGGTGAAATTTTTATTAATTAGAAGGTAAAATTAGAATAAAAAAATGTCTTGAAAATTAAAATAAGACATTCATTTTAAGACATTATTTTATTTTAAAGAATCACTCATTGTAGGATGGAGGGAGTAAATTGTAATATGTAAGTTGCTTCGGATGTTGATAAATATTTGCAATCATAATATATCTTAATTTTGGCAAAATCATTCTAAAATATTGATTTCATAAACACTATTATAAAAATTTGTAGAATTATAATTTAACATGATAATTTTTTGTCTTTATTTAACTATCTTTTTATTTACTTATGATGAATATGGATTTAGACTAAAGATGGATATGGATATTTGCACTATTGTGCAACATAAACAATGATAAACTAGAATCAAGCTGCCTCTAAGTTTCACGTCATTTCATCTCCTCCTAATAACTATGGTTGTTAAAAAAAAATAAGAATCAGACTGATCTGGCAAATCGAATCAAACTGAAGTTAAAATAATTGAATCGTTATATTTGGTTAATGAACTAAATCATTATGTACAAATAATTCTAAAACTAAAAGTGTAACTAAAACCGAATCAAATTAAAACTGAACTCAAACCGAACTAAAACTAAAAAATGAAATTGCTTAAAACAAGTTAATTTTTTTATTAAAGAAATTGAAAAATATGTTAACAATTTGGTTCTTTGATAAACGTTTCGATTTAAGAAAAATTGTC
This sequence comes from Vicia villosa, assembly GCF_029867415.1. Lineage (NCBI taxonomy): Eukaryota > Viridiplantae > Streptophyta > Magnoliopsida > Fabales > Fabaceae > Vicia > Vicia villosa. The sequence continues at coordinate 79,989,322 of NC_081186.1, read as the reverse complement.
TTCTAACGTTTCGATATAGTTCAGAATTTCAAAAACGGTATACCAAACTAATAATTTTGGTTTAGTTCGGTTTGTAATAAATTGAAACGGTTCGATTCAATTCGAATAAATTTTTACTATAATTTAATTCGGTTTGATTAAATTTTTCTCCGTTAACCGCCTACTAATAACTCACATCACGCCATACTAATAAATCCCAAACCCTACACTTAATTATTTCCCACAAAACATATTTCTTTCTAACACCTCCAAAAACCCAACTAACCACACAGAATCAAATTAACACACTTCAACAATAAAAGAGAAAGGACAAAAACAAAAACATCACATCATCTATCCTATAGTAAACTAAACGCGTCATTTGTCTTTAGTCTTGGAAAGGATATTTCCACCTGTTACACTTAAAACACACAACAACCTAAAAACCTAAAAATAACCAAATTTTCACCAACGTTTGGAATCCCAAGAATGTTATCATTTATAGAAAACAAAAATAAAAACAGTGATAGCCACCTTATAACAACGTAATATAGTGACAATGACCGTTCCTCCATAATACTCCCTCCGTCTCATAATAAGTGTCCCATTTGCATTTTTTCTTTGTCTCAAATTAATTGTCCATTTACAATTCCAATGCATCAATCATTATTATTTTTCCACTATTATACCCCTATTTAGTAACTTTCATGTTATTCAACTACTACTAATAGGGGTATTCTAGTAAATGACATTAACTTTTTTACTAAAACCAACACATCCAATCATTTTCTTAAAAACCGCGCATTGCTCAAATAGGACATTTATTATGAGACGGAGGGAGTATACGGTAACGTCACAAGCTGTGACATTGTTTGAGAATTCTAAGTTGATGAAATATCGTATTTGACTTGTTTTATGTTGTTTACAATGTAGATGGAATACTAGTAGTAGATAGATTCATTGGTGTGTACGAGGGGAATTCAGGTAAACTTTCACGATATGGTTTCTATATTTGGGATGTTCACATGGTAACAGGAAATTGATTGGTGTGGAGAATGTGGAGGGGGAGGAGGCTTGGTTTATTCTGGTTGCGAGGAAGCATCTAACTTTGTGCATGGTATTAAATGTTGGGTATCGAAGTGGTAATAAAGTGAAGTACTATTGCACAAGTATATTATTATATTATTATTATCGATGTATTAAAATTTGGACCGAACCGACCGGTCGGATCGAGAACCAGAGGGGTCATCAGTGTGGTCTGATTGTTAGATTAGATATACTATTGAACAAGTGAGAATCGACCAAAACCAATCAAAATCGGAAAAAAACAATAAACAGACGGTTTTAGAAAAACGGCGGTTCAAATACATGCATAATACGATGTTGTTTTCATGATTTTTTAAAAATATATATAATTAAAATATAACTAGACTTTATTCAAACCTTGTTTTTCGGAATAATTTTTCTCCTATTTGCAATTAGACCTAGTTTAAAATTTACTAAAATTGATATTTTGTATTTTTTTTTTGTGAGTGATGATTATATTTAGAATTTGAATGTAAAGAATAAACATGTGAAATTGTGATATTTTAAAATTTTGTAGGTGTTGTGATATTTTTTAAAGACTGAGTCATCCGGTTCGACCGATTTAATAAATATATAGTATTGCAATAGGGACTGGTTTATTCAACCAAGTTGTCCGGTTTAATTCAATTTAGTCATGTGGTTCGACTAATGAACCAGTGGTCCAGTATCCTCACCAGTTTGATGATCAGTCCGGTTTTTAAAACACTTATTTTTATATAAATTAAGGATAGAATATTGAATTATTAATAATTAAGAAATTTTATATATATATATATATATATATATATATATATATATATATATATATATATATATATATATATATATATATATATATATATATATATATATAATTGTAGACTGTATTATAATTAAGAAAGTTTGTAGTCCTATAAATTTTGTTAGCAATTTATTTAAGGAAAACTTAATATAAAAAATTTGAAAAAAAAATTGAAATCCATTACTAACAAGAAAAAAAATATGTACACTAACAAAAAAAATCTTGTTGTTAAAGCCTAATCAGCTGATTATTTGCCGACAACGACCAATAGTTGGAGAACGGGTGAGTTGATTGGAAATGAGAAAAAACAAAAGAAATGAGGATTTCAATTGTATTGAATGATTAAAATATTTTCAGGCTTTTTTCAAATAAAATTTAAGTCAATCACAAATATCAAATGATAAAAAAAATAAGAAAAGGTATATTAATCTATAAAGTTTATCTTGTTCTTCCTCATAATTTGGAGCTAGTTTCAATCTCCTCACACATAGAGCTTTTTACTATAATCAGATATTATTTAAAATATTTCATTGTCCAAATGAAATATATCTTAGATGTCAAATATAAAGAACGGATCTGTGACATATATCTTAGATTTCAAATACAAAGAACTTATCTAAATTTAATTTTTTTATCGTCTTAAAGAATCTGATTAACTCTTAATCTTTTAAAAAAAATACAATCAAATCAATAGATATTAATTGATAAGGTGTTTACAAATATAATTCAATAAATTATATAGTCGCCCTCGTTTTTCATACTCGACTCTTCAAACGTGTCAAAACTCACTAGACAATAATCACTATCTTCCACTATTTTGTTAAGTTTGATACAAACATGTTGCTTTCAACGAACTATTAACAAAAACAAGACCTCTATAGATCTTGATCCAATAACCTTGTTATCCACAATAACCTACTACAAGTATTCGTTATGTGGCAATTCTAGGGGTGACAAATAGGCATGTCCCTCCCGTTTACTTGCCATGTAAAAATCCACAAAAACATGGGACGGACAGTCTTTATTGAGGATGTGGGCCTAAAATCTTACTTGACCCCACAAAAAATGAGTGTGGGGCGGGGCAGATCCGCGGGCATTACACCTTTTAAACTTAAAAATTGCAAATTTTCATGTTAATGTCCACTCCCACAAAAAAACGAGTTAGGGCGGGGTGGACATATTAGAAGTTGCGAACCTAAAATCTTGGTCTGCCTAGCAAAAAAATACGAGCAAAACGGGCATGTCTACACAAATCATAAGTATGATAGCCACACATGCACTTTGTTAAGGTGGTGAAGATGAATCTTGAAAAATCATGTCAACAAAAATTTATCTATATTTATCAACAACAAAGCTAATTATGATGAAGAAGAGAAAATTCTTATGAAAATCATGTGAAACATAACAACAACATACACAAAAACAAGAGTATAAGGAGGAAGAAGAAGAAGAATGCCTTCATTATGAAGAACAAGATTAACAGTTATTCTGTAGAATAAGAAAGCTAATGACGAAGAAGAAGAGAAAAAATGGGTGTTAGGATTTTGTTGTCAAGGATACGGCAATATTGTCCATAAGCAAGAGTTTATTAGGTAAATTTCTCACAACGGTTTTCATTACCAACCGTGATGATAGGTTTGTGTTTGTGTGTGTGTGTGTGTGTCTGTGTATGGTGTGTGTCACAACGGTTGTACAAATCAATCGTAGTAATATCCCTTTTATTTATTTTATGTGTGTGTCACAACGGTTGTGCAAATCAACCGTAGTGATATCCCTTTTATTTGTTTTTTAAAACTAAATAAAAAAGAAAAGGCGTGCATTAACGTTAAAGGAATAAATATTTTACAACGTTGAGGTTCGAATCCATGAAAGCTTGATTTTATGACCACGGTAAGCATAACAACCGTTATTATATCCTAACAAATTTTAATTTAAAAATATAAAAAATGTTAGCGCTTGAGAGTTGAGATGTCACCACGGTGTTTGGAAGAACCGTGGTGACTTGAGCGTTATTGCTTGTGCGTTTTGTAGTAGAGGGTGTTAGTCAAGGGATCAGATGAATGTGAATGAAGAACACACATACAATATTATCTCAAATTTATATATAAATGGGTCTTGATTCTTGGTTTATATCATGAGCTTGATTAATCATGAGCAGCACAACAAGATTAATCAACTGACTCTCTCTAATTCACTCAAAACAACAACAACAAATTGTACAAGAACAAGATGCAATAAAAAGAAGTAAATTTGACATGGATTAAACTAAAGAAGTTGTTCTAGAGAAGAAGAGAAAGATTCATGGTGATGGGTATAGATACACTAAAGAAGAAAAGACAAATTGTCATTTTCTCTCTATGGGTTTAACCCGCATGTTTCATACACTTATTATTTTCATCAAAGAAACAACTATTTAAATCTAAGATGGAAAATTGAATTTGTGAAGCTATGATTCAAATCACAAGATTTTGTTATTCAAATCAAGTTATAGCTTGATTTGAATCAATTTGAGCAGAGTCCAAACTTGGCTTCATGGAGACATCTGATTCTAATCAGAATTAACACTTGATTCGAGTCATGTGAGGTTATGATTCAAACCAAGTTCATTTGTTGATCCAAATCAATTCATCCAGAGGAAAATTTCAATTTTCTCAAGGTTCATGATTCGAATCACATTTAACATTTGACTTGAATCAAGCAACTCAACATCCTGATTTAAGAGCTCTAACTTGTGATTCAAGCCACACCCAGTGAAACGACAAAAGAGCAATTTGCTAGCCTGAAAAAGAAACATTATCATGGATCAAACATTTAATTTATTGAGTAATGAGGGTTCTTAATATTTAGTAACACAATAGCCGAAGCGATTACAATACAAGTGAAAATATGAATAAAGTACAAGAACACCAGTATTAAATGATAAACAAATTACAAATACGTAAATAGACTAAAACAACTACATTCAAATTGAAAAAAACATCAAAACAAATAAACGATACCGTACGATAACGTGATTGCACTTTCATTTCTTTCTTTGAAAGTTATTTTCTTTACTCAAGTTGATTCTCAAAATTTTATTCACAATTGTTTGAATGGTGTGTAATGTGATTCAATGTGATGAATAAAACAATGAGAAGTTAAGTCTTTATATAGGTTTTTTTTGCTAATTTTTTCTTTGATCTTGATTTTTGATAAAAGAGTCGTTGAGATCTTTGTATTATCTACCGTAGTCTATTTTACGATCTTTATACTCTTTGCATGTCTTATTGCACATGACATTGTATTTTTATCACAAAAAACTTGTATCATTGCACATTTTGTACTATTGCTTAGATGTATCTCAAATGTGAACATTGAGAAAGAAAAACAACTAAGTTATTCCTCTAGAGAAAAATACTTTACTAAAGATTGTACGAGAACAAACTCAATAACGATAACAACTTGATCTTCTATTAGAAGAACGAAATTTGTTGAACTTAAGCTTGAAGTCTACCAGAGAAAATTACGGTGAGAAGCTCTTGTACTTGAGGTGGCGGTGGATGGCTTTGATTCCAAACCCACACTTAAATATTTTCCACATATATCAAACATTAGACCATAAAATCATTCTCTTAGTCTTAGCATTATATTATCATAAAAACTAAATTAGAACTATTATTACTTCAACATTGATTACCATACCTAGTTGCAAGGACTTTTTACCATAATGTGCCTGATCCTGAAATTGTCCTCCACTCAACATCACTTACGTAGAAGAGTGAAGTTAAAAAGTCTTAGACTCTACTCATATACCAAATTGTTTTTATTTATTACGATGGATGGTTTTTACTATATGGAGTGTGTAATTTAATTTGTAACAGTGTACTATTTCTCATTTCTTCCCAAGTAGAAGTTAAATGCAGTTGAGATGATGAGAAAGTAGAGGTGGATCTGACAATAGAAGCTACCTAGCACGTGTGTAGTGTAGGAGTTTTGACATTGAAAACAACTAAACAGACATTTCATCCTATAATTAATCTACTCATTGGTTGTGATAGTAACTTTGATAAATGACACTTCACTAGTACTACCTTATTCTTCTTCTTCTTCCCTCTTTCCTATATTCAAATAACCTCTTTTACAATGTTCCAAACAGAGTAATTTTCGATCTCTACAACTTACACATGTGATGGCATTTATAATACTAACTCACAAGTCCATCCAACGAAAGAAACAAAAAATGTTTGGATCATTCACACGTGTGAGTGAGTTCTCAAAAAGGTTTTCAGAACTTATTGCATAATAATAAATTAATATCAAATGACACTATATGTTCAAACAAATCATCTTCGAATCATGCAGTGCAAATTGGCACTAAGTTGTTGTTAGTATTTTAGTTTATGTTTGGCATGCAAACAAGTTAAGGGCTTAATTAATAATAATATCATTTTGAAATATATTAGTTAGTTTGACTAAATCAGTTAGACTTTGAGTCTAGATGACTCAATTATATTGTTATTATTATCCCATTTTTGTACTTAAATAGAAAGAACAAGTGCCATGTACAATACAAGTTACCAAGAGAGAAATGATATTGCTCTAATTTGTCATTTGTGGTGACATAAAGCAATATTGAAGCAACTTAATGTACTTTTGTTCATGTGCCTGCACATTTGGAACAAGAAGCCATATAAGATAAGACAAATGTGATATATATATATATATATATATATATATATATATATATATATATATATATATATATATATATATATATATATATATATATATATATATATATATATATATATATAACATTAGTATTGAACTTGCTTTATCACTGAACATTAATATTGAGTGAGTTTTTTTACACGAAGAAATGTTATAACCACTAGCGATACTGCATATATAATACTCATAATAGATAATGAATGAAAAGCTCAAATACAACAAGAATTCAATAACAATACTAATAATTAATATTATAAATTCTATTATTATACCCCCTTATCACATTGAGTACCAGAATACCGTCAAACCTAATTGTGGTGATGTTGTCATTCTGTCAAACCTAATAATATTGACTCCTGTCATTTGCAGGCAAACCGATATTGACTTTTAATAGTCATACCTTGTGCACTAACATGTTCTTATTTTTATTCTAACCTTTATGGCAACGAGTTATGATAATCTAAGGGTATGCTTAGATTGATAGTGGATATAATTGATTTTAGCATAATTGAGTTTGGTAAAATTCATTTTAACAAAATTGAGTTTGGTATAATAGATAGACTTATTGTTGAATATATTTATGTAAAAGTGAGTTGAACGATAAATGTTGGTGTAAAAATTACCTAGAATCAATTCTAGAGGCAAAAACTACAAATTCTAACTTCAATTAAAATTAATTCTAAAGACAGAATTAAATATATTATTAAAAAACAAAATACCTCAAAATTATCCCGAAACAGTCAACATCTTTAGAATTGATTCTAAGTCTTATAGAAGTGGAACCAAACATTCACTAATGCTCGATCAAAAGATAAGTTAAGTCTAATTAGTCAGAATTCGAATTTGGTAATCTAATGCTTGGTCGGAGGATAAGTAAAGTTTATTTAGTCAGAATTCAAATTTGGATTTTTCTTTAACAGCCCGTAAATTGAATATGCTAAATTGCAAGGGGTATTATGGACAAAAATATAAGTTAGAATTGTGGGGTGCATCAAAAAACTGAAGGGTGTAAATACCAATCCCTAGCTCCTATTACTATACACGTTCAAGGTTTAATTATTCAATTAAAGAAAAATGGAATGAGATAAATGGAGTTCTTTGTAAATGATTCTAAATTGCAAACTTTTTTTTCCAAATATGTTTCTCTAAAGTGATTTTGGGGTGAGAAAAGTTCCTCCCTTTGCATTGTGTTTACTTTTTGTATGGTTATTTGGGTTTGCTTTTGTTTGCATTATGTTGAAGTACTGATAAATCAAGATCAAACCAACAATACCTTTTTCTGAGGTGAAAATCAAATGAATGCATAACCATGGACATTCAAATACACATTTATGACAATTTCAAAACTTTTGTTGTCTGTAACTTACCTCGCATCTAGCAGCTAAGAGGTAGCAATATCAAGTTCTGTACAATTTAGTAAGAAAAAACCTCCAATAAATTTGCAGTTAACCAGCTCAGGCGTAAACTCAAGGAGAGGGGAGTGATATCTCTATGACTATGAGGATCATCAATACTACAAAGTGGAGCACTCTAAATGTTTCACAAGCTATAACATATCTTCAACCAAAAATCTTACCATCATCGATCAAGCAAGCATCCTATTGATGATCTGAATGACATCTCTGGTATATATGTTCTGCAGAATTGGTTTACGAGAGAACCCAGAAAACCTCCAAATTGAAAAACCAATGAAGGACTGAGATCATGGGTTCATAGGGACACAGAAAAATTGAATCGGGTAGAGCTACAGAAGCACTGCACCTATGATTAACCGACACAGTTACCAGTACCGTCTTGGTCTGCTGCTTCTTTTGAATGCACAGAAACATTTTCAGCAGACCCTCTATCTCCAACTTGTTCAGTCTGTTTCTGCTCCAATTGCTTTGAATCTTGCTCAGGGAACACCTCGGATTGTAATGACGGGTCGATATTATTTATATGCAGCCATGTCAGTTCCCATAAACTATTACCATCACCACTACTACTGCTTCTCTCTAGTACGCGTCTAGCTTTCATAACAAGCAAAGTGTTCTTGAGAAGCTCGGGTACAAGCTCTTGAAGCTTCTCGCTTCTCCTTCCCCTAATTTTCACATTCATAAATATTTCGAAACGACTTAACGCACCCAACCATAATTTGCTGAAGTCTGTAGATTGAGATAGGTCTTGGAGTAACAAGAGAAAAACTTTAGACAAGAGCTTCAAGGCAAGAATAAGTGTTCCTTCCATGTTCCGGTAGTCCTTTTGAGAGTGTGTCTGAGAAATTTCAAGCAGGTCATCAAGCACGGTGAAGATGACTTGATCAAAACATTGTAACCACAAGTCATGTGGAAGATGAATCGCAACGGATCCTGTTAAGCAATTCTGCAACGATAACAACGCATGGTTTCGAACCTCTTCTCTTTGGTCCAAACTTAGTTTTTTTAGTCCCTGTATGAGTCTCAACCACATATCCCCAATATCCTGCAACATCTTTGCCACTTCTTCTTCTGTCATTGCTTCCTTAGCGTCATTAGTCCACTTCTCAAGACAATTGACCGACCCTGCCATTAGATCAAGTGCCACTACAGACCGCTCAACCTGTCCAACACGAGACTCGGCAAATTGCTTTGCAGCATCTACACAGAGAACAAAATTAGCTGGGAGTATGTGGGCTCCATCTGACATAATGAAAAACAATGCATCGAATCCAGCCTCGGACGATTCCAAGTGTCTAGCAGTGATGGAAAGCAGTGATGTTATTGTCCGCCAACCTAGCTGAGATCTAATATGAGAAGCATTCGCCTTCACAAGGTTACTAACTTCCTGTGTAATCTGTTCATAGTATGAGTCAGCGACCCGTGCGTCAAGCTTCAGGACAAGTTGCAGGGACCGTAAAAGTTCGTCGGTAATGTTCTCTTTGTAAGGAAGTAAGCGATGGCAAATCCTTAAGAGTCCAAAAACGGCCTTCTCTACCTGTGCACAAGGCATCACGGTTGATTGCACAATATTGGAAATATGCTCATAAACATCCGGCCAAAGAAGTTCAATTCTATCTCGGTTATTCAGAGTGATTGCTACCAGTAATTCCAAGCAGAAAACTGAAGTATCTTCGTCCTCGGATGTGTTGTTCCCTTTCTTCGGTTTCACTCCTGCGCTTTTGAGTGCTTTTGCAAGGTGCAATAGAGATTCAGCTTGCAAAAACTTACTCTCGGTAAATATGCTCTCAATGTGACACTTCTGAATTGTTTGAAGGCAACACTGTTGAGCAGCAACTTGTTCTTCAGATGGTACTGATTTTGTCTCTTCAGCACCAAGATATAAGAGTTGACTAAACCTGCTGATCAATCCTGAAGATCTCTTTGGAGTACTAACAGATAAAAGCTGAGATGAAGATAAAGAGTTAGCATTGCGTTTTCCATTCCCAGTTTCTGTGGAAGTTTCTGACTCTTCGGCCGCATCATTGGCCATTTGAGCAGGAAGAAGACCTAACTTCTGAAATTTTAAAATACAATCAAGAATATCCCTCCACCCTGTGCGGATGTAATCACCATACCTATTCGCAATAGTGAAAACAGTCTCAGTTGCCATTCTTGCTTTTGTGTCCTCTCCGAAGGCTAAAATTGACTCCTCGGGAGATAAAGGATCCAAAATAGTGACGAACTTACAAAGTGACACAACCAAATCATCTAGTACACTATCAAGATGATAATAAGCTGATACCTTAGCAACAGCTAAGAATCCATCCATACATGTTTGATACACCTCTTCAGTTTCAGCATTGTCAAATACCACAGAAATGGCAGCAACAGTTGGACCGGACAATATGGCAAACATATCATAATCAAGGTGTGCTCTGCAATCAGAAACAATGAAGGGAGCTGTGTCTTTTGACTTGTTTATGAGATAAATCCAACGACTTGGGGTCATTTCAGGAAAAGCGGAACCTTGCTCAGGAGTTGTCTGGATCTCACTTTTACAAATTGAATGATATAGCCCAGACAGGACTTCTCGGGGTAGATCATTGCCACCATTTATTTGCCTATTATTTCGGACAAAATCTTCTTCTGTCATCTTCTTTTTGACCTGTGAATTGTGATGATCTGTATTAAGCAATATAATTGAATAAGATAACAAGAGAGCGGCATCCTTGTTAGCTAGGATATTTGGTGACTGCTCATAATATCTCTCTGAGAAAGCTTCAAGCACCCTCTGGATCTTCTGTGATTCTCCAGGCAGTCTGAAAGTCTCCAAAAATATACGCAGAGCTGAATCTAATGCCATGTCTTTGAAATCAAATGTTCTAGCAAATTCATGAAGAACCTGAACACAGAACTCATCATGGTGTCCAAGGTAATCACCAATGAGATTCTTATCCAACCCAATAGTGTATCTGAAAAAAGAGGCAACACTTTGGGGATCAAGTTTGTCAGGCAAAAGATGCATTCCTTGGAGAAACTGAAGACCTTTCTTGGCATCACGATTAAAATGATCGGCTCCAATCATCAACTTTTTCTTGAAGTGCTTTCTTCGACCAACAAAAGGAACCCAATTATTTGGATCAGTGAAGTTTTCACAATTTTCAAGCCAGAATGGAGTATACTCTTCAAGATTCTCAATAGAATGTGCTGAACTCAAAGATCCTTTACCTATCCTTTCAGCCATTCCTTGTATTATAGCAATAAGACCATCCAAAGCAAGAATATTCATGGAAGATAATGGACTGTTCACAGGAAAAGCACTCTTGGACAACAAATTAGCAATGTCTTCAAAGATATTACTACAAGTCGTGTCACAATCAAAGTTAGCATACATCTCCACTACGAATGCTTTTTGCCGGCAGAAGTCAACAAGTGCCTCCATGGCTACTTCCTGTTGTTGATATGAAGCCCCATATTTGCTTTGTGCAAGCCTCAAAATTACACAAGAAAAAAATGCTTCTAGCTGTAACTTGAGTTCTGTACGAAGATGATGATACAAATTTAAAACAATGCTACTTACCATGGAAAGTACAAGGGGACTCATTGACAAACCAAATTGCATAAGATTACAGAATAATTCATCCTGAATTATGCTCAACAACCTAGGGTGTCGGTGAAAAGAAGAACCTCCCAATTCTATGGCTGAATTAATCAAAGTTAAGGCAAAAAGAGGAACGTCTTCATCAAATGCTATTGTGTTTGACCGAGGACTCATTCCCATATGCTCAGCAACGTTCAAGAGTGAACACAAGAAGTGAAATATTTCCAGCATGCATGGAATCCCATGTGGTTCATTCATGAGCTGTTCATTCAGATCAGTCTCCTTGCCACTGCTCGCAGCTGTGTTTGCATCCACTATAATGGCTGCCGCATCACTCACAATATTAGAAGCAATGCCTGTGGATACAGATTGACTATCACTTGCAGAAATCAAGCTACCATTTTCCAATTGTGTGTTTGTAGAATGATGCTCATTTTTCACATCATCAATCTGTCCCTCAAAGAAAAAACTATAAGTTATTAGATACTCAAGTTTATTTATACATGTTCCCTGTCTCAAATTTAGTACCACTAAATCAGTTAGCAACATTGACAGTAAAAATATAAGTATTTACATTCATCAAGACAATCTCTCGACCCCTGACTAGTAAAAATACAAAAGCAACCTGTAACAATTGTTCTCTCTAAAGTTTTTTCCTGTTTATATATTAGTTTCTACTCGATGATATATTTAGGGATTTTATTGAGTGGTTTAGGTTGTTTTAGGATGATGGCAATAAAGTTTGAGTAATATAGTATACTATATGCACGAGAGGCATTATAACCCATTCTTTTTTCAAAGAAAAATGTTTTTCCTTTCTGTTTTATGTAGGGAAACAATAAACTAATGGAAAGCAGATAGCTGAAATAAGTGATAAACAATTATGTAAGAAGAGAAAATAAGTTTAAGTTTCAACGATTTCAGTTTTGTCAGCTGAGAATAAGTGAACCAAACACATTATCGATACATAAAAATTTAGCACAAATTTGAATTGTGCCACCACCCTAAGATCCCTATTTCTCCTTACAATCATGTTCCTCACTAACAAGTAGCAACCGTTTGGAATTGTCACAAAATAAAAGATGATTGAATGCAACATGACAAAAGTAAAACAATATTTATACCTCTTCTTTTAAAGCAGTGCTCCCATTTACAAATGCATGCTCTGTGACGTCAATGTCTTGAAGGTGACAGAAAATAGACCGAACAAGTTCATGCATTGTGTAGCGTGCTATCCTCTGCAACAACTCACTTTTGGTTCCTGCTTGATGAACTATACGGAAACAGGTGTTTACTATGGTGCAGATATGTTGATTACTCAGCATTACAGATGCTTTACTTTTCACACATGCCAAAAAAACTTGTAATATCTTCATTAATACCACTTCTTCTGATCCTGGATCAGTCACCTCAAATCTACAACTTGTGACAGCATCAACTACCAAGTGCATAGCATCCCCAACATTGACAGTGCTCTGATCAATTACATCCAGAGTTAAGATCTTGTAAACAGATGACAGAGCAACACCAGTAATTGGTGCACCAGTTTCATCCGATTGAATCACATCCAGAAAAGGCTGGAGATACAAGACAGGGTCTATGACATGCCAATGACTCTGCCACGAAAAAATCTGCCTTCTTAAGTTCTTTAAAGACTGAACAAGAGAGTGCTCTAATTGATCTTCGTCTGACATATAATGAACACCCCATCTAACATTTCTTCGCATGACTGCCAAAACAGCACCAATTTCTGCATTGATCATGCACGCCACAGTAGTTCTGCTAGGAAAACCCGCAGCACACTGCCCAGCTTCCTCTTCCATTGTATCGATACCAGTTTGCATTTGCAACTTTGCATGTCCCATTTTGCCAAGCAAACCTGCTTGACATTTACCAAAAATAAAACTCTGAAATGAAACAAAACCCAAAGAAATGCAATTTTGAAACAGACAACCAATACAATTACAAGGCAATTTGGATATTAAGAAACACAAAAATTCCAATCTCAAGTCAACAAAGTTTAAAATATAAATCAAAGCTTAAGGGTCAACCAAAACTCCATACAAACAACATACATACATACATGAACAAGAAGCATTATCAAATAGCAGCTATAGTAGCGCTATAGCGCCATAGCATATTGGAATTTTAACTAAGCCCTATTGTTCCATGATACACAAACTTACGACAAACTGTTATGAAATAGAATCTTGTAGAAAAATACTTTCAGCAATCTGCCATTGACAACACCGCAGTTCAAAATTCTAATTATGCACAAACAAATTCAACTTTATCATCAATAGCCTATACATGTTGAAATCAAACCAAGACTGCTTCAACTCTCTCCATTATCAAACCATCATTACACTAAAATTCACCTGGAACAACAAGCTACTCCAACCATGGTTTTAAATTGCGGTTGCGGTCGCGGATGCGGTTGCGGTTGCGGGTGTTGCGGTTGCGGACAATGCGGTTGCTGCTATGCGCATTGCGGCCGTTGCGGCGTGAATTTTAAACCCAAGATATTTGAAAAACATCATTATAAAACTCTTAAAATCAATATTTTACATTACAAATCACATGTAAATTGAGTTTTTAGGTTCTCAAATGTTAGTTTTGATGAAAATATGTGAAGAAATAAGGTTGAAGGTGTTTGATGTGAATTATAGTGTTGTGGGACGTGTGATTACAAATCACACCGCAATTGCGGCCTGATGCGGATGCGGAGGCTACCGCATCAGCAATATTGCGGCTGCAATTGCGGTTGCGGACCGCAATTTAAAACCATGACTCCAACCAGCAACTACATCACTCACTGATTCCTCCCCCAAAATTCAACCACATGTGAAAATTCTCAAACTAAGTTCAATCAACCACAAACTCTCTAAACAGAACCTTAGATCTAGAATCAAATAAACAACCTTTACATTGAATCAATCTAATTAAACAGTAACAACGAATTCAATGATCCATTATAACATGACCCAATTCAAATTGAACTCAAAATTCAATACAAAGCACTCCCAAACAGCACGCTAAACCTCTGATTTGAACACTTACACAAAGAAAACGAAAATCAACATTAAAAATTTCATCTTTATGGTGGAAATGAAAATGGTAGCAGAAGAAGAGGGAAGAGGGTTACCGAGATCGTGAGAGTTAGGTCAAAAATCGGAGCTGGTGTGTTGCATTGAAATCATGCTTTTGTGCTACTTCAAATCTAAATCTTCACAACAACAGGTTCGTTCCCCTTTTTCACTCTCTCTTGCACACACAACAAATTACGACAAAAATATCACCAATTTTTTTTTCATTCAATTTTTGTATTTTCGACACTATTTTATGAATTATTATCTGATTAAGATCACCATTCCAATGGCAAATTACTTTATTATTACTCATTTTAATTTATATTTTTTTACGATATCAATATTGATTTTTCATTTTCATTTATATATAAATATTTTAAATTTTATTTTTAGTTTTTATTAGAAAGTAATATATTTTAGTTCATATAAATTTTTTATGTATTTAGTTTTAATCCCGACTATTTTTTAAAATTTGGAAATTACTTAATTACTTTTTAAATTTTAAATTTTAGAATAATTATTTTTCTATAAAAGAATTTATTTATCAAATTTTATAATTTTTTAGAAGATAAAAATTATATATGAATTTTTTGAATTTCAAAACATAAGGATAAATATAATGAAATTTTCGACTTAACAATCAAATTTTGAATTTTTTTAAAAGAATTTTTCATATCGTTCTAAACTTTTATGCAAAATAATAATTAAAAAATATATATTTATTTAACAGCGTGGACTAAAACTATGTGTATAATAATCATTCAAATACTATATTTTTATGTTATTTTAAATTTTGTTAAATTGATTTGTACTTTAATTTGAATAGTTTTAGATTTGGACCTACTTGGATCCTACTATTTTCATAAATGAAAATGGAAAATCAATATTTATATCGTAAAAAAAAAACGGAGGGGAATAACAAAGTAACTTGCAATTGAATCGGTGATTTTCATCGGATAATAATTCATAAAATAGTGTCAAAAATATATTTAAAAAAATGGTGATATTTTTGTCCTAATTTGTTGTGTATCCAATATTAGACTAATTATTATTAATAAGTTTTTTTAATTTTCTTAAATATTACTTTTTTGACTATATTATTTTCTAAACTATTTTATATGTTTTAAACATGATTAATTTGTAATATTAAATTTTAATATATATTTCATATTTATGTTGTATCAAGTCTATTATTTTACTGAACCAAATCTCTAGACGTTTATTCTAATTTTTAGTCGGTGATTCTTGTTTTCGTTTTGTTTCTCTTTCCCCCCCCCCCCCCCCCTTCTCTTTTTCTACTTGGCTTGTCCTCCCCAGCCAATGTTGTGCGATCCCTCGTGCTGGTTTTTCTTATTGTAGTTGGATTTTCTTTTGCTAGCCTTCGTTTTTTGGTTCCTTCTTTTATCTGATCCGAGATTTTCTCTCTTTCTAATTTCCATGAAAATTGGAAATTTTACTCCCTTTGTCCCTCAAAATAAAACCCCATGGAACACATCGGTACCACCACTGATTCCAATCGAGTGCTTTCCCCAACCATCACCAAACCTGTAAACACAACCACAAAATAGATTAGCTGTGAAAACGCCCCCAACAATACTAAGTTAATCATCCAAAACACCATAATCAGTCATAGAAGAACTTTAAAAGTCTCATATACATAAAAGTTTGAAACCCTGAACTTACCCACCAGAGACCCTAGTAAAAATCAAAACCACTATGTACCAAGAAATCCTAAGGTTATGTTTGCGAGTTTGGAGGGGAAGGGAGGAGAGGGTTTTGAAAAATAGGAAGAATTGAGTGAAAAAAATAAAAAGATTTTAGGTAGGAGGGTTTTGGAGGGTTTGATTTTATTCATAACACCAAAAACCTCATAAAATGGGGGAACTCAACAATTATATTGAAGAAGGGTTTTGGAGGGTATTAGAGGGCTTACATAAATTTTTTAAATATCTTTTAGGTTGTTATACTATTATGAAAATTAAAAATTTAGTAATGATAATGACTCTTTTATTATTCTAAACAAAATCATTTTTTCAAAAAATGTCAAATATTTTTTTATATTTTTTAAAAATTTTGTTTTCGGAAGCGCCTTCCCCTCCCCTCTCTTCCAAACTCGCAAACATAGCCTAAAGAACCGATTTTTTCTTTTATTAAGAAGAGGAGATCCAAGAATCAGAAGAAGCCCTTGACCTGAGCATTTTGGGTAAACTCATCACTAAGAAACCCGTACACAAAGGGTCTCTGCAGAATGCACTTGCAAATATCTAGGGCAACCCCCAAAATTTGTCCGACAAAGAAGTTGATGCGAGTATTTTCTGAAGGTGGGAAAAAAACACAAGAAGAGGGGGTTGAATTGTGTATGGAAATTGATGAATTTACGTAACAGGGGAAAATTGAGATTTTTGAGAAGATATAACTATGAAAATCGATTGCACACAACAACAATCGGTTGTCATGCTTAAAAATGTGTTTTTTTTGTTTGGGAGTGATGACAACTGGTTGTCATTTGTGACAATCGTTTGTCGTTGTAACATTGTTGAAAAATGATTTTGATTCGGCCATAACGTTTGATCCATAAGTCCAAATCAGTTGTCATTCGAAGCGTTGGAAACGTAAAGCAATTTACTATCAAGTGATAATGGAATAACAGGGACGAATGTGCTGTAACAATATGATTTATTGATGAGAATTGCATGTATCATTGACGTGTTGTTGATAGTGAATGCTATGATTTATGTCTTTATGTGTCACAAGTATTAATTAATATATTATACATGATGAGTGTAATTGACATGCTGTTGTACGTGGTTGAGTCAATGGTGAGTTACATATATATGAATTAATAATTCATTGAGTTGATTTATTATATGTTTGGTTGATGAATCATTGCATTATTGTAATAATGTCGTGTGATAATGATGTTGCTATGTTAATGAAGTGATGATAATGTTGTTAAGGTGTCAGTGATGTTGATGTGATGTTGAACATGATTATTAAGTTGTGATAATTATGTGATGTTGTTAAAACAAGTTGATGGATGTATTTGTGCATATTATTGATGCTTGTGGATAATTATGTGGAAACGAATAATCGTTGTTGTTTATATTTCGAAGGGGGAATGTAAACATGAATTGTTGTTGTTGTTGTTGAGTTGTTGCATCAACTATATGCCATGCATCATATGGTTGTTATTGAAAAGGCGAGTTGCAATTCTAGAATGGTGGACCAGTAACTTGTCCCAAACCTAGAAGGATGGGTTCCAAGATCTAGAAGGGTGGATCTGGGGTCGTATGAAGAACCAAATATTGAGTTGGTACCACATGCATATACATAGAGTTGCATTACATAACGAGTCATATGTACATTTGTTGAGATATAAATGTTGGGTCTGAATGTAATTGATATACTATGATTAAGATTGTGTTGAATATGATTATGTGTGATGATGATGTTGTTGTGTATGATGTTGATGATGAGTTGGGAGTGAGAATGTGTTATGTTATTATGCATGATTGTGTAGATGTTTTACTCTATCTTACATTATATACTGTTACTATTAAAATGAATTCTCACCCCTTCTATTTGAATGTTGTTTTTACATGGGCATCATGCAAATTCTCAAGAGTAGAGACGTTATTGTGAGTGGAAGTTAGCTCCTGGAGATATTCCTTTTAGTTTATTCATTTTAGACATGGTTATGCTCTAATATGTAATATTGGGGAGCAGATTATTTGTTTTATATTGAGATTTTCTGAGAGACAATGTATGCTCTCGTATTTGTTTTATATTTAGGTGCGATAGCATTAGGAGAAGACTTGCAAGTCAGTGCTTTTAATTTTTTTATCAAAACTATCATGGGATTTAAATTGGTATGTTTTAATTATAATTCCGCTGTGAAAATATCATATGAGTTGGATGTCATGTATGCATCCCAAGTACAAATCAAATAAGTTATATGTCGTGTAAATATCCTAAGTGCAATTGTGTGTCTTAAAACACTATGTTGAAATGTTTATGTAAATTAAGCGTTACATGATTAGTAAGTGTGTGTATGTGTGTGTGTGTGTGTGTGTGTGTGTGTGTGTGTGAGTGTGTGTGTGTGTGTGTGTGTGTGTGTGTGTGTGTGTGTGTGTGTGTGATTTTATATACGTGTAGCATCTTATATGCAAATGTTTGTGAAAAATATATGATTTATTATAATTATGCGTTAGAGAAATAGGGTGTTACACCTCAACTCGTAAGTCGGAGGTGATTTAGATGAATGTATTCAGGAAAAATATTTTTGATGTTCTGAAGATAATAAACTTTGTATAAACATGATTAAGATTAAGATCTTATTTATTATTTGATTTGTGCTCTTGAGTGGGAATAAATAAGACCCATATGTATAAAGTTTGTCATCAATGAGATGAGAAAAACAACGATTCTCAAGTTTATTATTAAGCTCATTGCAAGAAAAGGAAAAGTATTTGGTTAAAAGAAAAGAGGTCATTTTATGTTTGAGTATCAAGAAAATTTCCAAATGACATTGTCGTAATTATGCACAATCAAAGAGTATCAAGTTGCACAATAAGAGTATCAGATTTTCCTAATGACAAATTTGAAAATCAGCTTCTGACCATTTACACTAGCAATGACAATATCATAATTCATAATATATACTCAGGATAATATGATATAATTGAAAAATAGAGTATGAAGAAGTCTATATACATCTTTTCTCATTTCTCTCTAACACGTCAATTCATTCCAAGAAAATATCAATAAGAGAACAAAAAATCATCAGTCATCATTTCCACTAAAATGTTATTCTTAGAATAATCATTTCTAAGAGCACTTATCATAAAATAAAATCCTCACAAATAATCCTTTGTTGAGGAAATGCAAATCCAATACTCTTCACATCCCACCCAACCATTCAAAGCAAGTCTTAAGTGACAAAAAAAATCTCATATCATTCCAAAATCATTATCTTATAAAATCACTCACTCATAATGAATCATCAACATTAAGAAGAGTATTTTCTTAAAATCACAGCTTCTAAATATTCATTTATTCTTGAAATTTGGAATCTGATACTCAAATCAAATTTCATCATATCTTTGTATATCATCATGTTACTTTGAACTTGTATGATACCGTAAGCCCGTTGAAGCTTCATAATTAACATTGTAAGCTTAGAGAAGCTAAAGAAAATACATCTTGGTGTAAGAAAAGGATAAAAAAGCTATTGAGTACTAATTTGAAAATCTCACGAACCGTGAGGACTAGAGTAGCCAAATTGGGTGAAGCAAGATAAATCTCTATTTTGTTTCAGCTATTAAAAGCAAAATTTTAAAGGGGTCACTATTCCACCTTCCTTTCAGTGACATTTCTATCTACTTCATAATTCTTTATAATAAAGTCGTCGATAACATCAACTTAGCAACAAAAATCTCCAATTGATGGATTTTTCATGATTTTGAATAAAATAAACTCTATTTTATGGTGTCCCTCCTAAAAGGTAAGATTTTCTTTCTTCACGTCTATTATAGCCCTATCAGTCGCTAAGAAGGGTCCACCTAAGAGAATTGGGAAGTGAGCACCATCCTCCATCTCCATAATCATGAAATTGGTGGTTATATAAAGTTGGAAAATTCATATTGGAATGTCCTATAGTATTCATACTGGATACTTTATAGATTTATCAGCCAATTGTAATGATATGTTAATGGCCTTTACTTCATTGAGATAAAGTCTTTAACATATTTATTAGGGCATCAGGATGGCACTTGCCCATAAATCACACAAAACTCTATAAAAAATGTCATTTCTATAATGCAGGGAATTTAAAAACTCCCTGGATCTTTCAGCTTTGGAGGTAGCTTATTCTGGATAATGACGCTATACTCTTCAGTAAGCGCAATAGTCGCATTAGCCTCCAGTTGCATTTTTTGGACAGAATTTCCTTAAGAAATTTAGCATAAGAGGGTATTTGAGATGGAGCATATGTGAATGGAATATTAATGTGCAATTTTTTTTACAATTCTACAAACTCCTTGAATTATTCCTCGACCTTTTCCTCAGCAAATCTCAACGAAAACTGAATTGGTAGTTTGTACGGTGGAGGATCGACATATGGATTTTCATGTTCTTCCTCTAACACCTCAGCAGTAGGTTGAATCAACTCACTTTTCCAGTTTCACTTTTCTTACAAACATTCTCTAACTCTTTTATACTTTGCAACATAACAATGTTCAATTGTCCTTTTGGGTTAGGTTTAGGTTGTCCTAGAAATTTTCTGACGGGGGTAAATGATGATGTTTGTTGTTATGTTACTTAAGAAATTTGGGACTCTAGCATCTTATTATGTGTGGCTATAGAGTCAACCTTTGACGCCAGTTATCTCAAAGCTTCATTAGTATGCATATTTTGCTTTTTAAAATCCTCATTTTGTTGGGTTTGTGTTATGACATAATTTTCCATTAGCATCTCTAGGTTGGACTCTCTAGGGGCAGGTGCACCTTTTTGTCATGGGATGCTTGGGGGACCAACTGATGTGGGATTTTCTATATACTGAGGGGAGTTATTATCGAATGAAAAGTTAGGGTGGCCTCTCCAACCTGAAGAAATAAAAAACACAAGAAAAGGGGTTTGAATTGGGGTTTCCAAAAAAATGAAACGTTTGGTTATCCTGGTTCATTTGAACTCAAACTACTCCAGTCCACCCTGCTAAGGTGATTTCGCCTCTCTCTCTCTCTCTCTCTCTCTCTCCCTCTCTCTTACGAGGTTTTAATCCACTAATCAAAAAATTTGATTACAACACACGAAGACAACCGTCAACGTCTTCTTGAGATCAAACCATAATCCAGTTTTCTCAAGTAATAACAATTACAAGATAATAATTTAGTGTGTTAACAAATTGCTTCTAGGAAGCTATATCACAACTGTGATCTATAGACAAGATTTTTGCATAATATTAAAATAAGAGATAAAAGTATTGAAGAGATTATGAGCGCTCTTAGTATTTTAGTGCGTGAGAGTTGTATTTTATTCTTCATTATTGTCTCCTTTATATAAAGTGAACTTGGATATCCGTTGAAAGACACTTTTTCTTGATTTGGAAGGTTAATTAAATGTGATTTAAATGCTCTTTCCAAACATTGAGATTTAGTCCATAGAATTGAAGTTTCAGGCAGTTACTTTGCTTGATCATGTATTAATAATGTCTTTAACGTACAGAGGATCTTCTCGTCATCAGAGTATTGTATCCACTTAAAAGACCAGTCAGAAGCTTCTTATTAGAGTCTAATATGCAGCTTTGTTCACTGGTGCTTGTGAAGCGTCTTAAGCATTAGAACTTCTTGTTTTTGTAAGCTTCCGGTTTAGAACTTCTTGTTCTTGTAAACTTCCTATTTAGATTTTCTTGTTATTGTAAACTTCTCTTCAATGTTTAGAACTTCTTGTTCTTGTAAACTTCCCTTAATACAGCCTTATGCTTTTGAGAAATCACTTTCATAGCTCTGTTTTCTTCTTAGAGTGCTTCAGAACTTCTATCATGTTTCTGCATATATGATTTATACGATTAGAGTGCATATTTGTTCTTATTAAAAGTATGTATTTGTTATCATCAAAACCATTACAAGGATATAGAACCAAACTATGTTCTAACATAACCAGGATTGTAAGTGTTTGAGTAGGGGTTGCCTCTTTGGGTGTTGTTCACATAATTATCCATGTTAAGGCCAAGTTCTACCATGAACATCACTTGCAATGTAGTACCAATCTGACCAACTACATCAAAAATCTCAAATGTTAGGACGATATGGGCTACATCATTCACACTAATATTATCGTTTTTTTGAAATAGGGCATCTACCTTCATATAAGCCTCCTTTTTGGGTTTTTTTAGCAAGGACACATTCGATTCCCCATTGGTAATGATTTCACACCATGTCATCTATAAGTGTGTAAGCCTCTTTGATGTCTTTATTCATTAATGCCCCGTCTATAGCATCCTCAATGGTCATTCTCGTAGAGTACAGAAAACCATTATAAAACATATAAACTATCAACCATTTCTCAAATTCATGGTAGGGAAAGCCTAAGCCTTCATTGAAGTGTTCCCAAGCCTCACATAGTAGTTTTCCATCGCTCTATTTCAAACTCATTATTTAGTTTTTAAGTTGAGCAATTTTGCTCGAAGGGAAATAAGGGCTAAAAATTTGATTTCCCTGCTAATTTCATGTCGTAATGGTATTAAATGGTAAGGATTGTTGATATGCTCTATCTCTCTTCCTTCAAGAAAATGGAAACACTTTCAGTCAGATTACTTCCAAGTCTAAGTCGTTCATTTTTATGGTATTACAAAAATCAGAAAAAATAAACAGATATAAGTGCGGGTCATCTATTGGTGAACTAGAAAAATGGTTATGTTGTACCATAGAAAACAAAGACAACTTCAACTAAAAATTGTTTTCTTCCACGGTTGGATGCATAATACTTGAGTGGTGTTCCTTATCATTGTGGGTTGCATAGTCTTTTAGGGCGCGACTGGGGTTGCCATCAGACGTTGTTTTTGTCGATGCCTTTTGAGAAAATAACGTTCAATTTGATTTACCGATTTGATGAGATTCCCAAGACTTTGAGTTCTTCATATTCAACCGGTAACAAGAAAAATAAAAATAAATTAAAGAATAGAAAAAAGTGCTTTAGTCTTTACGGTGGAGTAAGAGAATTCAATATAAACAAAGTCTTGGATAGCAATGCCAAAAACTTGACAAGCTACATGTGCACTGTTTCAACAAAATATTAAAAATAACTGTTCCACAAAGTACCTTTTAGATTAGCAAATTCTCTTACTACGATGTTTAGGTAAAATGATAATTACTTTTAGTTTTGAAATGATTATTATTGATTTTAAACAATTTATAATAAGGGATTTATGAATATGAGTTATGTCCTAAACTTACTCATATAGGTTCTTAGTTTCTATTAATTACGAGAAATTTGTTTTGTAGAAATAAATTGAGAAAATCGATAATACCTACTTTTGTCAAATATTATCTTGTCCTAAACTAACAAATTACTTATTTTTTCAACAAAGATTGTTCGTTTAGGATCCTTTAAGTCCATCTATTAAGAAATGAAACGTTTTTCAGTTAAGCCTAGGACCCTTTCGTTGCCTCTGATTTAACTTTTCAAATTTTCTAATTCATACATCAATCATACTCTTTTAGTATATGATTGATGTCTATGAAAATCTCTACTTTCATAGAGAAGTATGCGTTAAAACTAGGGGTGGCAAGGCAGGTGGCCCGCCCCGTTTAGGCCCGTCCAAAAGCGGAGCGGGCCAACTTAGGCATTTGAGCTCAAAAGTCAAATATGCCCCGTTTATTAATGAATTAGCGGGTTGGCGGGCCGGCCTGCCAATTTTTTATTTTACAATTTGATTTACCACATAATTTACAAAAAAAAAATAGTTATTACCAAAGAGGTCGACAAAATATTTTTTTAACAACGCATAATAGAACTTCAACATGTCCTTAGGCAGAACAGTTCAAAAAATAAAATAAATAAAGACCAATTACAACAAAAAATAACGACATAAACTCGAGCACAATAAAAAAATGTATCAAAATAAATAAATAAACAATAGATATCATTATAATCCTATTTAAAAACTAACTACTAAAAGAACCCAATTGAGAACTTATATAAGACAAACAATGATAACAATTACACTGTATAAAACATCAAAATGAATAAAATAGTAGTGCATAAAATATCAATACCTGACTTTCTCACTGTCATATAGACTCTTATATTGATTGATTCCTTAATAGTTAAATCCTAAATATGTCCCACGTATACATTAATCAAATCCTTCATTTTCTTAAAATAAACATCTATTTCTAAAGAAAACATGTGAGCTAATATATTGACAACTTAATAATTCTGCATGTCATACAATTGTTCTTTTATTTCAAGTTTTTCTAATCAACACATGTATTATAAAGTTATAGAAAGAATGTTACAATTTGAATTCAATTTGCTTGTATAATAATTTAGAATACAAGTCAATCAACCTAATCCTAAGAGAAGAGTGTTGTTTTTATAGTTAAAGTTCTTGTAATTCAAAGTAATAAAAAAAAAAGCTTTAACAAAAGGCCCGCGGGCAAAATCCACCCCGCCCCACCTCGGCCTGCTTTTTTAAGCGGGTTAGGCGGGACGGGCCAACTTAAGGTACCAGGTTGAAAACCTCAGCTCAGTCCGCCAAAAATAGTGGATCAAACGGATTGACTCGACGGTCCGACCCGTTTTGTCATCCCTAGTTAAAACAAAAAAAATCATTAAAATGGATGACTATAACTTTTTTTGATAAGCAAAAGAGATATATTAACATAGAGTACAAAGGGTACTCAAACCATTATACACAAACCGACATAATACAGTCTAACGGCGCATGTAACCAATTATACCACAAGAGACATTTCACCCCCTTTTTGCCTATGGCTTGCCATGACCAAGAAGAAAGTTTGATGTTTCCTACAATGTCATCTAACACACAAGAAACTCCATTAAACATATAATTGTTCCTTGCCAACCATATGCACTATACAGTGTCTAACCAGAAAATACCCCATGTATACCGTCCATTTCCAAAACGCCCAACCATACATAAATATTTCTCTAAATGTTTCGTGAAAAACCGCACAAGAAGAAAAGATGATCTCTATCTTCAGTAGTTACACTACAAAAAGGGCATATCTTATCGGTTTCATTGTGAATAACATTCCTCTTCACCAACTGATCCTTAGTTGGAAGTCTGTTGAGGTGGAAGTCTGTCAAGAATGATCCTTAGTTGGATGACTATAAATACTTCGTGATCGAGAATGCACCTACTTATTTATGATAAGCCGATGAAAGTTTTTTGGAGATTTGCTTAAGTGATTGATAATGAAGTTTAATTTCTGGTATGATTTTGGAATTTCATTTGAAGATTTTGACTAATATATTTTGTTACCAATTGTAAAAATGAAGGACAATTCATATAATTCATTTTTTAGGGTGTAGATACATTATGAGGGTATAAAGTTAAATATTTCTGCACTGGTTTTAAACGGGCCTTCTCAAAATAATTTGCGGATTGGCAGATTTATAAAGCCCAATTACAAATTGTAGTACAAAAATATATTATTCTCCCATTTGATAATACATATTTCATTTGTATTTTTTCTCTCTTTTAATATAACTGCTACTTTAAAATATTGATAAAATATTTATTATTGTTATTATTATTTTTATTATTATTATTATTATTATTATTATTATTATAATAATATTTATTTATTTACTAAAATTCCATTTATCAATTTACTACAAAAATATTTCAATAAATTAAAAAACTAATTTTATTATTAAAATTAATTAACAATGTTTTTAAGAATCACACATTATTTAATAGTAAAATTATGAGATGGAGATCTATTACATTTGTCTAAATATTTTAGACTGATTTAGTAATTTTATTTTTTTGTATAAAAACCAAAGAATTCAAACTTTGGTTACATAGTTACAGAAAGAGAAAGAACGACAACAACTTTGTTTGCATTAAAAACGAGACGTTGCTATTATTTTCCATACCGAGGCTCTGTGCGACTGTGACAGTAAACAACAAACTAGTACAAATACGCAAGTTCTGTCATTAAATAATTCTAAGAGTTTAAAGATATCTGAAAATACAATGTACAATGACATTTATATACATTTAAAAATCAATAATCGGTTAGCCATGGAAATTGTTGAATTCAGAGTTAGTCAAGTTTATCTCAACTCCAATGAAGTCTATTGAAGTAGTGGAGATAGATTAAATCAAAATTTCAGTGAAACTAAGCAATGAAAATGGATCCTATGCTGCCAATGTATGCAACTATTTTTCTCCTGCTTGATCTAATGGCCCAGAATTAATACAAATCAAAAATAAAATGAAATTGATCTGTAAAGAGAGAAAAAAAATGAATATGGCTTAAATGAAGGTAGGATGGGCAGTAGCAGGGAGGGAGCACACAGAAGAGGATCTAAATTCCTAAGCAACGAGACTATTACTTGCAAAGCCACAGTATGAGAATACAACTCATGTGGGTGAGAATAACCAACAAATTTCACATCAGAGATGTTTATGCAAAAAATATCATTTGATATCTACGCTGGTGTGAGATCAGCGAGACTCAATTTTGACCTCATTAACAGGAGTTAATGAGGACCTTCTATGTCAAAATTGGGTATGAATTATCCTCGCTTCTGCTAAGTGATTGATAGCTCTAAAAAAAGTTTCCTTACTCAAAGTCCTTTATGACTAACTTATTGGTCATTGTGTTACATATCCCCTTGTCTAGCGCAAGGTAGTAAAGGGGATTTAAGTCTGTGTTTTTTGTCTGAGAGTGGTCATTTAATATTATTTCAGGTTATTCCAATCACGATCATATCCCGCTAAGTAACTGGGATGAGATAGTCGGGATGTACATAATTTCCCAAGCGTGAGGCCCAAAGGGGCGAAATGCTTAAGGTTAATGTAATTCAAATCACCAATAATTGGGATGCAATATATGGGGTGTACACAGTTCCCCAAGCGTGAGGCTCGAAGGAGTGAAACACTTAAGAGTTATATGTCACCTAAGAGCCAATATCTGGAATGCAACTCAGGTTGTAAAATTCCCCCTAAGCGTGAGGTTATGAAACGCTCAGGAGTTATATCACCTAGCCCCTAATACCCGGGATACAATATTTGAAATTTACACACTTATGTACACTAAATCTTTTTTGTTTCTTTAAAGTTTTATGTTTTCTTATATTTATGTTTTACCAAACATTCTCTCGCTCCGGTGATGGGATTCCCCTATGAGAGTTCTTTGATTAAATACCCAGAGTGCCCCGTGGGTTCCAATTGGATACCCTCTGTGGAGAACTAGGGTTAAATTATTTCACAAAGAGTCAAGTGGGCTCACGGCCACCCCCTGTGAAGGACCTAAGTTAAATCATTTTATGGATAGTCGAATTGATTCACGACTTCTCCTGTGGAGGACTTGCGTTAAATCATTTCACGAAGAGCCTAGTGGGTTCACGTGGCCGACCCATGTGGAGGACTTGGGTTAAAACACTTTTATAGAGAGTCCAATGGGTTCACGGCCACCCTTTTATGGAGGACTTGTGTTAAATCATTTTACGAAGAGCCTATTTGGTTCATGACCGCCCCTTGTGGTTAACAAACTTTTGTGTAAATATGATTATGATTATGATCTTATTTGTTATTTGATTTGTGCTCTTGAATGGGAATAAATAAGATTGGTATGTATAAAATTTGTCATCAATGAGATGAGAAAAAACAATGATTCTCAAGTTTATTATTAAGCTCATGGCAAGAAAAAGAAAAGTATTTG
Organism: Vicia villosa; assembly: GCF_029867415.1. Classification (NCBI taxonomy): domain Eukaryota; kingdom Viridiplantae; phylum Streptophyta; class Magnoliopsida; order Fabales; family Fabaceae; genus Vicia; species Vicia villosa. Next base: position 79,961,261 of record NC_081186.1, on the reverse strand, counting down.
GTTAAAAGAAAAGAGGTTATTTCATATTTGATTATCAAGAAAATCTCCAAATGGAATTGTCGTAATTATGCACAATCAAAGAGTATCAAGTTGCACATTAAGAGTATCCAATTTTCCTAATTGCAAATTTTAAAATCAGCTTCTGACCATTTACACTAGCAATGACAATATCGTAATTCATAGTATATACTCAGAATAACATTATATGATTGAAAAATAGAGTATGAAGAAGTCTATGTACACCTTTTCTCATTTCTCTCTAACACGTCAATTCATTCGAAGAAAATATCAAGAAGAGAAAAAAATCATCATTTATCATTTCCCCTAAAATTTTATTGTTAGAATAATCATTTATAAGAATACTTATCATAAAATCAAATCCTCACAAATAATCCTTTGCTGAGGAAATGCAGATCCAATACTGTTCACATCCCACCCAACCATTCAAAGCAATTATTAGGTGACACAAAAAAATCTCATATCATTCCAAAATCATTCTCTTATAAAATTACTCACTCATAATCAATCATCAACATTGAGAAGAGTATTTTCTTAAAATCACAACTTCTCAATATTCATTTTTTCTTGAAATTTTGAATCCGATACTCAAATCAAATTTTATCATTTCTTTGTATATCATCATGTTACTTTGAACTTGTATGATACTGTAAGCTCGTTGAAGCTTCAGAATTAACATTGTAAGCTTGGTGAAGCTAAATAAAATACATCTTGATGTAAGAAAAAGATCAAAAAGATAAGAAGTATCAATTTGAAAATCTTACGAACCGAGAGGACTAGAGTAACCAAGTTTGGTGAAGCAAGATGAATCTCTATTTTGTTTCAACTATTAAAAGCAAAATTTTAAAGGGGTGACTATTCAACCCTCCCTTCTAGTGACATTTCTATCTACTTCATAATGCTCTATAATGAAGTCTTCGATAACATCAACTTAGCAACAAAAATCTCCATTTGATGGATTTTTCATGATTTTGGATAAAATAAACTCTATTTTCAAGTGTCCCACCTGAAATGTAAGATTTTCTATCTTCACATCTATTATAGCCCTATCAGTCGCTAAGAAGGATCCACCTAAGAGAATTGGGAAGTGAGCATCATCATCCATCTCCATAATCATGAAATTGATGGGTATATAAAGTTGGCAAATTCATATTGGAATGTCCTCAAGTATTCCTACCGGATACTTTATAGATTTATCAACCAATTGTATGTTAATAGCCTTTATTTCATTGAGATAAAGTCTTTAACATATTTATTAGAGCATCAGGATGACACTTGCCCATGAATCACACATAACTCTATAAAAAATGTCATTTCTATAATGCAGGGAATTTAAAATCTCCATGGATCTTTCAACTTTGGAGGTATCTTATTCTGGATAATGGCGATATACTCTTCAGTAAACGCAATAGTCGCATTATCCTCCAATTTGTGATTTTTGGACAGAGTTTCCTTGAGAAATTTAGCATAATAGGGTATTTGAGATAGAGCATGTGTGAATGGAATATTAATGTGCAATTTTTTTTACAATTCTACAAACTTCTTGAATTATTCCTCGATCTTTTCCTTAGAAAATCTCTATGGAAACCAAATTGGCAGTTTGTACGGTGGAGGATCGGCATATGGATTTTCTTGTTTTTCCTTCACAACCTCAGTAGTAGGTTGAATCAACTCACTTTTTCAGTTTCACTTTTCTTACAAACATTTTCTAACTCTTTTCTGCTTTGCAACATAACAATTTTCAATCGTCCTTTTAGCTTAGGTTTAGGTTGTCCTAGAAATTTTATGGCAGGGATGAATGATGATGTTTGTTATTGTGTAATTGATGCAACCTTTCGTTCCTATGAGGGGAACGTTAGGAAACTCTCCATAACTGGTGATAACTTCAGTCACGCCCATTCAGAGATTGTGCCAGACGATGTCATTCGAAGTGAGCCCCATAACTCTTTGTGACCACATTTGAGAATCCATGGTAGTCATAAACGACCCACTCACATGAAAGTGTGATGAGAACCACTTATACAACAGCAGTAAACAACATTCAATCGATCCTTTAATCCCATACTTTGAGTGAATGGAGTTGTACGTGTCGGCCAACAACTTAGGTGCTGGGTTCTTACCCATGAAGATGCAAATACAGGCTAAATCCACGAAGTTTAGAATATTGAGAAAAATCACTAACCCATAGATCATAACAGTCAGGAGTGCATTAAAGGCCTTCCAACTTTCCTTATCAGCAAGCTCTTTAGCTTTCCTTATTAAGAACTTTAAAGGGAAACCATAGGTGCCTCCATTCAGTCTTCAGTTACCAGTGACGTCTTTCAAGCTCGAATAAAGAGCACTAGCAATGAGGTCAAACTTGACTTTCTCTGACACATAAACAAAGGGAATCTGATTTTGAATCTTGATTTGAAGAATATAAGCATACTCCTCGAGGGTAGGAGCCAATTGATAATCTTGGAACGTGAAACAGCGCAGTGCATGGTCATAAAATTGTGGGAGAGTGTACAAAGCCCATGTATTAGCAGGAGAGAGCAGCAGAGATAGAATGTTATCGTAACTTTTGCCAAAGTCCACCACGTTATGATCAACAACTCGAGTACCCAATTCCATCAACAGTGATATATCCTCACGAAAGAAACTGTAAGAAAAAATGTGCCTGGTTGTCTTCTTGTTGATAACCATGTTGTCAGCCATTCTTGATGAAGGTAGAAAATTTTAGTTACCCTGCAAATTGTAACATCCCGATTTTATTTATTAGCTATTTTATTATTTTATTCATTTAATTATTATGTGGCATAGTAATTAATCAAAGTGTGTGATTATGTGTTATTTGGGTTATTGGGTATAATGATATAAATAAGCTATTGGGCCTAATTATGAGAAATAGAAGTAATAAGGGGGTGTGTATTAGCAAGCCCAATAACTAAAACACTAGTTAGTAAGGAAAGCTAGGTTAGAGAATCATTTTGTGAAAAACAAAAGAAGATAACAAGAGAAGAGAAGAAGAGAAGAGGAGAAAATAGGAGAAAAGGAAACCCTAGAAAGAGATCTACGCTCAAGGTAAGGGTGGGATTTCATGTTATTATGGGTGTATATGATGTATGCAACGGGTAGGATACATGATTTAGGAATTGGTATTTCAATTTCTAGGTTTTGAATGCTTAGGTTTTAAAATCGAATCCATGAATTGGTGTTTTGAATCTTGTTTTGATGATAGTAATTGGATGTTGTTTGATAAATTGATGAGGTAATTGCCTTCAACTGATACATATAATGTATATTTGTTAATGGTGGTTGTATGAGGTGAAAATGGAAGAAAAATGGTGATTTTGGGTTTTCAAACAGTATGAGTCGACCTATGTAGACGGGGAGGGTCGGCCTGAGAAGACCCGTGAAGGCAAGGATTCCTTGCATTCGAGCGAGTGGTCGACCGCTGCAGGATATGAGTCAACGCATCGCTTGTTGGAAGGCTCAGTATGATTCCACTCATGGGTCGACCTAAGCAGACCTGTGAGTTATCCAATTTTGACAGATTTTTATAAAGACCATAACTTTGAACCATAACTCCATCTTGTGTGCCATTCGAAGCATTGGGAAGCAAGTTCAATAACCTTTATGATGGAACTAGGTTTGTTGTAACTGGATGATTTAATAATTGTGTGGTTGTGAAAGTGACATGTATTTATGTATACATATGTCATGAATTGATAAGATGTGAATAACATGTGTTGGTATGGAATGTTATACATTATTTGTAATATGTGCAAATGTTTAATGCTATTTGAATGTATTGTTGATCTTTTTTACATGATGAATGTATATTCTACAATTGGTGGATAATTGAATGTGTTTAATTATGGTGATATGTTTGGATGTTAAGATTATATGGATAATCTTAATTGCATGTGTTTTTGGTAATTGTACATGCATTCATGGGGAATCTTATTATTCCGTTGGTGGCTTTGATCCTTGTGTATAAATAGAAGCGATGGCTTTGATCCCTGTTTGGAAATAGAAGCGGTGGACTATATGTTTATATTGTGGCTTTAATCTTAGTCCGAATCGAAAGTGTGGCTCTGATTTTAGAAATGAATCGAGAGCGAAGTGAGCTTGATGTTCACGTTGGTACCACATGCACGAGTCGCATTAATTTTCATTGGAGTCACATTTTTGTTATGTGATACTTGACATTACATTGTGGATAATTATGCTATATGCAGTAAGGTAGAAATCATTTAGAACGGGAAGTGTGATGAAATCGTTGGATGTTTGTATGTTATATGCATGGTTTATTATTATATATTTCTATAATAATATGAATTCTTACCCTTCTATTGGAATGATGTTCTATGCGACATCGCTTAGGTACTGAAGACTAGTGGTGCTTTATACGAGGATAGTGAGGAGATAACTTGGTGTTTATCCGTTTTTCCTAAGTAGTGAGTCGATGTTTTGATCATGTAACACTGAGGGGGGATATTTTGGACTCATGTTTTGTTGTTGAGAGACATTGTTGGGCTCTTGTATTCGTTATATCATATTGAGTGGCTTTGGTGCCCAATGTTTGGATTATATACTTATTTGGTTATGGTACTTAATAAATGGATATATGATTATAGTATGGGATATAATCATTAATGATATTTAAGTAAGAATTATTCCGCTGTGATATGTATAGCTTGTGAAACATGAAGTTTAAATAGGTGTTATGATTATGATCAGGTGTATGTTATGTATGTTTTGTTGGTTTTCAATTTTGTTGGAAATGATATGTGTCACCTTTTAATGTTATGCATTCTATTTTACTCTGATTTATGTTATATATGTTTAGGGTTAGAAAGGGGTGTTACAAAGATGACATGCGTATGCAAGTTAACTTTTTTGTACATTTTTTTATGAAATTAAATATGTTACGATGAGAATGATGAAATCAAGGTCCCATAACATTGGAGAAATGTATTACTGTTTTTGAATAACCGGATATCACAGGATTAAAAGTCCGACATAGTAACAAAACACCAAGAAAACCAAATAGTCACTGATAGTACCGCTTCCGTTGTACCGCTTTTGAATAAAATCGAATGTCATAGGATCAAAGGTCCGGAACATACACCAAAAGAAGAACCAAATAGTCACCAACAGAACCAAAGTCACCAACGGTACCTGTAAGATCATTCCATCCCCACTCACGGGTGAATTCTAGGTCAGGGTAAGGTTAAAATGTCCCCAGCATTAACAGTTCACCTGAAATACCATCATCGCAATATTTACATGCAAAAGATATCATCCCGTTTGAACCTCGACTGGGCGTGGGTCTCATGATCGCCCTAGCAAGACCTGACATTATGCAGGCGTCATGACTATCCACTATAGTCCTAGGTATCCTAAGCAACATCTCTGGTCGGGGTATTGAGCCTTTTACCTCAAAGTAACATCCCACCCACCAAAGAAATAGTAGCACAGTACAACATATATCCAATGTATATAAACCAGTAAATACAGATGCACATGCATGCAAACATATATACAAGTAAACCATACAAAGCAATAAACATACAAACACCCAAAGAAAAGAACACTAACAAAGGCTAGGACTCACACTCAAGATGGATTAACAATAGGTCAATCTGTCTCTAGTAGAGTCTCCAACTGTCGCTACCGCAAAAAATTATAGAGTTGCCACTAATATATTTATCCCATCGGGGAAAGGAATATCAGCAAACCACAAATTCAAAGAACAAAGGTCTCACGACCAGATAAAAGGGTAAGGAAGACGGTTACGTGAGGGGAAGGGATTAGCACCCCTCACATTCGTCGTACTCAACGGGATCCGCTTTTATTTATTTCTAATCAAATGGTGTGTCTACAAGTCTAATGCTAAGGGAATGCATGCAAAAAGAAATACGCGGAAAAGAAGGAATTTTTACAAAATTGTACTCGTTCAGGCCCCGCGACATGATGCCTATGTATTCCTTTTTAGGAATCAGAGCGTTGCAGTTCGGATCAACAATTTCTGTTTGTTTTGTGTTTTTTATATGAACGATGCTAATTTCGCATTCCACAGCTGCTCGACCTTTGGAGACTTACACAACTGTCGTGGAAAGGAATTAACATTGTTCTTAAAAATCAAAAGAAAATGAATTGGTTGGTGTTTTTTTATGTAGGTAAATGATGAATGGATCCCACTACAGGCAGCAAGCAAATTCCAAAAGGATCTGGATCGCTTTGAGATGGGTTACGAGAACATATGTATCCTCATAGTCAATCCCTTCATCTGGAATGTATAGCTTTGCAACTAGACATTCTTTATTTAAGATAGTTAAGCCATGTTCATCAAGTTTTTCCTAAAGATCCATTTTGTGCCTATGACAATTTTGTTGAGGACACAAAACAATATCTCATATGACATTTCTTTTAAATTTATTGAGCTCTTCCTGCATAGAAAAAATTCAACCTTCATAAGTTAAGGACACAAAAATTTATTTTAGTCCAACTTATAGATGAATGAGTAATAATTACACAAATTATTAACTTGAGAATGCATACTTATATCCTTTTTGAAATCTCCTATAATGTTATCTGTCATATGGTCTTTCGCAACAACTCAATCTTGAGGTAGATTTATTGAATACTCTTGTTTATCATCCTCTTGTTTGTGTTCCAATTTATAAACCTTAATATCCTTAATATTATGAGGATCTTCTTTTGGATCATCACCATTTACCAAATCTTCTGTTAAAAACCTTAAATATTAAAATTAGAACTACCTTTTCCCGTCTTTTGGGGTCTAGGTTCAGCAAATGGAGCACGAATACATTCTTTAACAATAGATGTTCTAAGGTTGAACATCTTATAAGCCTCAATGGATGAGGAAAACCATATAAATATTCCTTCCTTAGCTTTAACATCAAACATGCCTAGCTTGTCTTTGACATTGTTTAAAATAAAACATTTGCAACCAAAAACGCAAAAAACAAGAAATATTGCACTTTCTACCTTTAAGTAAATATAGGGGGTCTTATACATGACATGTCAAATCACGATCCTATTTAAGATATGGCATGCGGTGTTAATTGCATCTGCGCAAATTAATTAGGCAGCCACATATAACTTATCATGATATGTGCTAATTCTTCTAAAACATAGTTTTTACGCTCTACAACACCATTCTATTGTGGAGTGTGCGGATATGAGAAACTGTGGACTATCCCTTTTCATTGCAAAAATTTTCAAGAAAAAGGTTAGCAAATTCACCACATGATCACAACTTACAAAAATAATTTTCAAAGAAAATTAATTTTGGATAAACTTAGCAAATCTAACAAAAGTTGTAAAAGTATATTCCTTATGAGCTAATAATAGGGTCCAAGTGAATTGAGTATAAATGTATGCAATAACAAATCCATAAAGGTTACTGTGTAGCATCTTAGTCCTTGAAGGGTCAGAGAGGTCTAGATGAAAAAGCTTCATAGGTTCATTTATAGAAATAACATTTTTTTTGTTTGAAATATAAGTATGAAATGCGCCTATGAGGGGGGGGGGGGGGGGGGGGGGGGGGGTAAATTAGGTTCTTGAGATTTTTATCGGTTTTTAGAGATATGTGGATTATTTCTCTGGTTTATGGTAAAGTTATGGAAAGAGTAAAATGCAGAAAAATAAATGACACAAGAATATATCCTGGTTTCCCTCACAATCCGAGAGTACTCCAGTCCCCTTACGCAGTAAGAGATTTTCACTATTGTTGGTAACTTGTACAACACACAACAACACTACCAAGAACAATCCTCTTTGACCAAGAACAATCCTCTTGGATTTTTCACTAAGACCACTTATGAGAACAATCCTCTCAAAGTGCCTAACTTGTTTCCAACAATCCTGGATAACAAGAATACAACAAGTATTTGATTTTTGTATAGAAATTTTGAATAGTAAAACAATGTATCAATAACTTGATTGATCTTCTCTTTCAAGTAAACAATTCACAAGGATATATTAGTGCTCAAGGTATATGAATATATGATAACATTTTTCTGAAATATGTATGTAACAATGCAGAAAGATTTTCTCAATGAAAGTTTATGAATGATGAACACTTTAGAAATTTTTTGAGAATAAGGTTTGTAAATTGTATGAAAGAGGTGAATTTTTGAAATATGACGTAAATGGTATTTATAGGTGACTCTACACCTTTTAGAATGGTTGCATTTTGATGGAACAATGCAATGGTCAAGGATTTGAAATAAAATTTTGTTTGGGACAGATTCAATATGAAGAAGTGCCCCTGGTTCAGATGTAACCGGTTATGTGAAGGATGTAACCAGTTACATGGTTACGTTATGCCTAGAAAATTCAAAATCACGAGCATGTAACCGGTTACCTAAATGATGTAACCGGTTACATCATGTTGAAAAAGTTCAATAACAAAGAGGAAAAGCTACTGCCAGCAATGTAACCGGTTACATGGTTTTGGTAACCGGTAACATCAAACTAAAAAGGCTACAAACAAATTTTTAAAGGGCTAGGTGTTTATGGTATGCATTTGTTTGAGGTTTTGATCATGCATTTGAACGAAAGTGTATCTTTTGAGCACTAAAGAATATCAATGTAAAATAGTTTTAACTTGTACCCATATATGTTGAAGATCAATCATACTATGACTTTAATCTTCATGAAGTTGCAACCTTTGATTCTTATCCATTTGTCTTTGCTCATCCTTTTTGAAATATATGAAATATTTTGTCTTCATCAAAACTAAGTCTTTAAGAAATTTTTTAGGAGCTTGAAAATACATGAAAGACCCCTCCATTTGCTTTGTCATTAGGCAGGCATCACATAACTTTTCTTTTGAAAATTTAATTTTTGGTAGACCAACTACTAATTCCTAGGAAACTATCTTATTAACCAAATCAAAGTGCACACGGCCCAAACGAATATGACACAAGCAAGAATCTTCATTTTGAGTGATAAGACACTTTGTGCCATTCTTGGAAACATCATATATATGTTAGAACAAGACTGGTTCTACAATACGTCTCTGAGTTTTGATAATAACAATGTGTATGTGGGTATGAACAATTTTGTTATACTAACATTTTTTTTAGTACTTAACAAACAGGTTATGATTCTGATGAAAAGGCGTGGCCAAAACATCAGAAGCCACCAGGTTATGTTTCCGCGCTATAGACGTTCTGATGAACAGTAGCAACCACTTCAAAAGCAGAAGCATATGCAGTTATCACTCTATTACGAAGTCTGAAGAAACCAGTTCTGAATACTAAGTGTTGAAAGACTATGAAGACGTGGTTTTGAAGACTTGAAGCTCTGAAGACTCAAGTTTCTGAAGACAAAGGATTCTGAAGACCAAGTGCCGAAGACTTTGAAGATGTGACTCTGAAGACTCTGAAGATGTGACTCTGAAGACTCTGAAGACTTGAAGTTTGGAAGAATTCAAAGCTTATTCTCTTTTCTTCTAACTCATGTTGTGAGCCTCTGAAGTTCAAGAAGGAAAGAAGATAATGTTACTATGTAGTACAAGGTACAAACGAATGTTTCGTTCCACAACCAAGAAAGGACAGATGTTGCGTACTATCCTGTCTCCCACTACGTTCAAGCTGCCAAACTTCTGGAAGTACTAGAACTGCCCTCCAACAGATATATTATTATATTGGCTATATAAAGGCTTGAAGTCTGAAAGAAGAAACAAGAACTCTCACGATCATATTCATTATGTATAGACTGTTAATAGCTTCATATTTCTCTTAGTCTTAGATTTGAAAAAGAAAAGTTTACATCCTGCTTGTGTATATTGTAAATAAACCTTGATCAAAGGTTGTTTGATTGTTCCTTGAGAGACTGGATGAAGGTTGTCTCGAGAAGTCTAGGGCTAGAGAGTCTTAGAAGTTGTTAGTCATAGGGGTGCCAGTGAAAGGTTAGTCACCGGTGGTTGCTCGTGCATATTAGTTAGTCACAGGGGTTCCTGTGCAAGGTTAGTAACCGACGGTTGCCCGTGCGATTGTAATTAGTTTAGTTATAGTGGATTAAGTCCTCGATTGAGAGAGGCGAAATCACCTCGGAATGGTGGACTGGACTAGCTTGATATTTGTCAAGTGAACCAGTATAAAAATACCGTGTTCTTTCCTTCTTGCAATTTTTTGTTATTATCAATAGTAGATAGTTTGTGGTTTCAGTAAAGGGGAATTATTTTATTAAAAAGCTTTATATTTTAAAGACCCTATTCAAGCCTCCCTTTCTAGTGTTTTTCACACCTTCAATATATGTTATCAACTCTAGAACCTTTATACACTAAATATTTATTATATTTATTCTCAATTAAGCAACTTAAATTATCAAAGGTAATAGAATACCCTTTTTCTCATAATTGACTAACATTTAAAATGTTATGTTTAAGCCCTTTTACTAAAAGAATTCCATCAACGATGATTATGGAGGGATTTTCCACAATAACTTCTGCTAATATCTCACCTTTATTATTGTATTCATATGTCATGTGTGATGGAATAAGGTGCGACACAACAAGGGGGGTTGGATTGTGTCCCTTTTAAAATTTATCTTAGTATTTAAAAGGTTGCCTTTAATAAGAAGAAAGTGATTAGTAATGTCTTTAGAGATTTAAATAATTAGTGTTAATGTGTGTGATAAATATAGTGTATGAATAATATAAGAACAAGACAATAACTAAAGAACACAAGAAAACTTATCCTGGTTCACCAACTCGGCTAGTCCAGTCCCCACACCCTGTGAGATTATCCTTTATCAAATACTTCTTACAATAGCTTTTTCTTCTATGTATTCTTAGCCTCACCAGGCTTACACTTCTGAATGGTATAGCTTACAGATAGCTTACAAAATGATTGGTTTGTATATCTATGATATACTTTGTGATCTTAGAAGGTTTACAATAAGTTCCTAAATACTCTCCATATGGCAGTGAGTATTTAAATATAGAATGTGTATGATAACTCTTAATATATTTTGATCACTATATGGTAGTGAGAGCTAAAGATAATATATAGAGAGTATGATTGCTTTGTGAATAAAGACTTTGGTTTTCTTTGTATGCTTGTGGATATTTTCGGTGCTTGAGAATGAAGCATAAGTCTTGTATTTATAGAGCAATGCAAAGTGAGAAGGAAGTGCCGAGAGTTTCTCATGAGAAGTGCTGGCAGCTTTGGACTTGGTCTTGGCTTGACTTGGTACTGCTGACAATCTGCAAGTTCTGACATTTGACCATTTCAACAAAGACTTATTCTTGGAAAAGTAAATCTGGAGGAGTAACTCTGGGACGAGTAACTCTGGGACGAGTAACTCTGGAACACGTAACTCTGGGACTAGTAACTCTGGGACGAGTAACTCTGGAACACGTAATTCTGGAGAGTAACTCTGGGACTGTCATTCTGAAGAGTAACTCTGGGACCATAATTCTGGAGAGTAACTCTGGGACTGTCATTCTGAAGAGTAACTCTGGGACCATAATTCTGGAGAGTAACTTGTTTAACTTCTGAGAATCCATATGTTCTTAAAGCTTTGTTCTTTGTCAGCTCAATCTTGAATCATCATTTTTAACTCTTTGTTTGATAGATACCATAAATTATTTAGATGATTAATTGATGAAATCACTTTGGAGTTTCTTTAGATAAAATAGTTTGTAATATTCAAAACATTAACAGAATATGTTTCAACATTCTCCCCCTTTTTGAATGGTGACAAACTTTTTATTTTAATTTCTTTGAGTAAGGACTTTGAAACTCCCCCTGAAAAGATGCATACTTTGAAAGGGCAAATGCTCCCCCTCAATGTTAGTTCATATATAGTAAATAAATTTATCAGCATTTGAAACACATGTTGATTAGATAGCAGATTTTGATTAATGTTTGAGGAACAATATATTAATTTTACATCAATATTTTGATACACAAACACAAAAAGATCCTAGAGGATTACTGCTAAATATAATGCAAAGTCCTAGTGAACTAAAGATAAATAAAGTACAAAGAACTTAAACAAGACAAAGCTTTGGTCAAAGCTTGTTCTCCCCCTTTTGTCAAACATACAAAAAGAAAGGGGGCACCAAAAGATAGAGGACGAGAAGATTAGGAACCAGATTGTTCATCATCAGATGTTGCCTCAGAAGACAATGGCAGAAATGGAAACTGAATCTGAGAGGGATCCGGAGGAGGCATTCCTGGAAACCTCGGGCATACTTGTTCAGTGACATAATCAATCCAGAATTTTTGGTAAGCCATTAACTGCTTTTGGAGAGCTGTGTAGGATCGAAGGTTGACGCCCTGATGGGGGTTAACCGTTTCAGATGAGGTTGCAGATCGAGGATAAACGGGAGGACGATTACCAATGCTGGGGAAGTTGTTAAAAAATGAGGATGTGATGGAAGTGATGGGAACCTGAGGAAGGGTATTGGAATTATCGGTGGTGTTTCTAGGAGGTGATGAGTCATACCTCGGAGCAAGCAGTGTTTGAACATTGAAGGAGTTATCATCATCTTCCTTAGGAGAAGAAAATATTGGAGAGTTTGTTTGAAAGACATAAGGATCAGGTGGTGGAACAGAAGGCATGACAAGTGATTCTGTAGGATCACTTTGTTCAGATAGCTGAGCAGAGTTGTTAAAAAATGCTTCAATCTGAGCAGTGAGATCATTGGAGTCTGTGTGATTGATGGAGGAGAGTTGAATTCTTCTAGGAGAAGGTTCTTTGAATGAATTAGGAGAGTTCAGAGGTGAGGTCGTGGGGAGAGGATTTGTTGTCATGGTAGGGGAAGTGTATGTTGCAACATGGGGAATAATTGAGTTTTGTTGATTTGAAGTGGGTGGAGTTAACAATTCAGCCTCAAGCATGGATATGAGTGAGGACAGCTGAGCTGAAGCAGGAGTGTGAGGAGACATTGGTGAGGGTGGTTGATGAGCTGAAGCACTAGGAGGACTCGAGAGTAGGTTTTCAAGAGCGAAAATGTTGATCATGTCAGTGTTAGAAGTCTCTAGGTTTGGAGGACTTGAAACATTTGAGATAGTTTCAGTTGGGAGAGAAACTGGAGCTTGAGTGATGACAACTGTTTGTGGTGAAGATTCTACTGGGATTGGTGATGTAGAGGTGAGGTCAATGCATTGTGTGATTTCAGGAGATTGTTGATTTGTTTCCTTTGGAGATGTGGATTTAGAGGCATGAGGAGAGATTGATGAGGGTTCTTGTGGGGATTCTAGGGCAACAGTGTTTGGAAGAGCCACAGATAATGGAATGGGGGAATTTGTGTTCAGGCTGTTTGGAGAGTTAGGAGAGTTGGTACCTGTTTCTAAAGGCTCGGTTGGAGCAAATTGTTTGACAAGACGCCTGCGCTTGGATTTGGCCTCAGGTTTAGGCGATGGTGCTCGCTTGAGTGAAGGAATTTTCATGCGCTTCAACTTGGAGGCATCCAGGATTTTGTTTATCTCGAAGGAGTCCTCATCATCCAGAGGAACATTGAAGTGCTTGAATATTTTGGTAAGAAGCATACCATAGGGGGCGCTTCTTGCTCTCAGGCCAGTGTATTTGAGATAGTTGAGCACTAAATATCCAATATTTAGAGGGGTTTTCTTTGAGAAATGGTAGATGACAAGGAGGTCTTTATCAGTGATTCGTTCCATACTGCCTTTTCTTGGAAGGATAGTATGAATGCAGAAGTTATGAATGATATGGCTGAGGGGTTCAAGGTTGGCAGACACAAAACGGTCATTTGGATGTTTTGTGATAGAGAGTCTGTAGGATTCAATGTCTAGGTCATAAGATGAGGGCCAGTCCTCATTAAAGAGGTGAAGTCCATTATTTGGGACATGCAAAATATCACAAAGGAGCTCTGGGGTTAGGGTTATTTGACAACCTTTTACAGAAGAGATGAGCTGTGTATCACTGTCATAGGGTTTAATGGCAGCAAAAAAGTTTCTAACTAGTCTAGGGTAGAAGACATCAGAGAGTTGGAGAAAATTGGTCCAACCTGTGGCTATTGCGAGCTCGTTGATGTCGTAACCCCAGATAGAGTAACTATCCAGGTTGACGGTTTTGCCGGCCACGATAGGAAGGGAGCGCCATTTTTCATTGTAGAGAGCACGAACATCATCGTCAGATATGAATTCGTTGGTTGAGATTTCAGATGGATGGTCATAGGCTTGGAAAGACGATGAAACGAGAGAGGTTCCTTCGCTTGATTGAGTGGAAACGTGTGAGGAGGATGGTTTGGTGGGTGGAGGAGCAGTGACGATCTGGGTTGTGGGAAGAAGATTAGGGTTTTGTGATTCGGTTGTAGTTTGCTCAGAGGGAGTTGGATTGTGAGAGATGTTTGCATGTCGAGCTGAGCGACGGGTGGGAGTGGTGGGTGTTGGTCGAGAGTCAGTGGTTTTCATGGAGGTTTTTTGTCGAGTGGTGGTGGTGCGGCGCTTAGTAGGTGGTTTTTCCATGGAAAAGGTTTTTTGTGTTTTGGACGGAAGAGAGAATGTGGAATCAGCAAATGGAACAATGATAACTTTGAATACCATTTGAAAGGTTTAAGAGAAAATAAATTGAATCATTTGAGATTATTGGGAAGAGCAAGGATTTGATGGGAAGTTGGTAGAGTGTGTACTGATTTGATTGGTATAGGAAGAGGCAACTTTTTAGTAATGATGAAGAGATAGAGAAACGAGAGAGAAGGAGAAACACACGTGAAAGAAAAAACTAATGTAGGCTTTAATAAAAAATATATATTACTAAGAGCAAAAAGAAAAAAGTATATGTACTTAAGGAAAACAAACGTGATATAATTTTTTGTTTTATATTTGTTATTTTATTACCTAATATATAAAGAAATTACTTAGGTATTTTGATAATTGATAGTTTTGATTTTAGAAAATTAAATCTATCTTCCACTAGAGGTTTGGTAAAAATATCTGCTAATTGATTTTCTGTATCTACAAAAATGAGTTCTATATTTTCTTTCTGAACATGATCTCTAATAAAATGATGTTTTATTTCAATGTGTTTAGATCTTGAGTGTTGAATGGGATTTTTTGACAAGTTTATAGCACTAGTATTATCACAAAAAATTGATACCTTGGAGTATTGAAGTGAGTAGTCTTCTAGTTGATTTTTTATCCATAAAATTTGTGAGCAGCAATTTGCGGCAGACACATATTCTGCTTCAGTTGTTGATAGAGCAATTGTGTTTTGTTTTCTGCAAGACCATGTAATAAGAGCTTGTCCTAGAAATTGACAGGCTCCACTTGTACTTTTTCTTTCTATTTTGTCTCCAGCATAGTCAGCATCACAGTAAGCTATCAAGTTGATGTGATTTCCTTTTTCATACCATAGACCAATGTCAGTGGTACCAACGAGATATCGAAAAATGCGTTTGACGGTCGTTAAGTGTGATTCCTTAGGGTCAGTTTGAAAACGTGCACAAAGACCTACTGAAAAGACAATGTCAGGTCTACTGGCAGTTAAATATAATAATGAACCAATCATACCTCGATATTCCTTTTCTGATACAGATAGTCCTTGTTCATCTTTATCAAGATTTGAAGATGGATGCATAGGGGTTACCATAATTTTTGCTTCGTTCATTCCAAATTTTTTTAACAGATCTTTAATGTATTTTTCTTGACATATAAAAATGCCATTTTTGAGTTGTTTTATTTGTAAACCCAGAAAGAAGTTGAGTTCACCCATCATACTCATTTCAAATTCACTTTGCATCAGTTTTGAAAAATCATCACACATTTTTTCATTTGTTGACCCAAATATGATATCATCAACATAAACTTGAACTATTAGTAAGTCATTTTTGTGTGATTTTTTGAAAAGAGTTGTATCAATTTTTCCTCTGAGAAAATCATTTTTAATGAGGAAAATACTAAGTCTTTCATACCAAGCTCTAGGGGCTTGTTTAAGACCATATAGGGCTTTTGTTAGTTTAAACACGTGATTAGGATAAGAATGTTTTTCAAAACCAGGTGGTTGATGAACATATACTTCTTCGTTTAGGAATCCATTTAAAAATGCACTTTTTACATCCATTTGAAAAAGTTTAATATTTTTATGAGCAGCATATGCTAAAAGAATTCGAATAGCTTCTAACCTTGCCACGGGTGCATATGTTTCATCATAATCTATACCTTCTTGTTGATTATAACCTTGAGCTACGAGTCTAGCTTTGTTTCTGATTACTTTTCCATTTTCATCAAGTTTATTTCTGAACACCCATCTTGTACCAATAATAGTTTTATCTTGAGGGTAAGGAACTAGTTTCCAAACTTGGCTTTTCTCAAATTGAGATAATTCTTCTGTCATGGCTTCCATCCAAGATTCATCTTTTAATGCATCATTGATATTCTTTGGTTCTACCTGAGATATCATTGCCATGTTATTAGAGTTATCTTTAAAGAAATTTCTAGTTCTTACCTGATCAGAGGTGTCTCCTATTATTTGTTCATGAGGATGATCAGTTACACTTTTCCATCCTTTTGGAGGATTTGCTGTAGGTTGTTCAGAGTTGTTTTTAGCTTCTTGGATAATGTTCATAGTGTTACTTGCATCTGATGATTGAGTGTTAGGAATTGCTTCTAAATCAGTTACTTCATCCTCGTGAGAGTTTTCTAAAGCTGCAACATTTAGTTCATCAAACATAACATGCATACTTTCTTCTACACATTGATTTTTCAAATTGTAAATTCGGTAACCTTTTGATGTTGAGGAATAACCAAGAAAGATGCCTTTGTCAGATTTTGAATCAAATTTTCCTAGAGAATCTTTGTTGTTAAGAATATAGCAATAGCATCCAAAGATATGAAAATATGAAATATTTGGAGTTCTATTTTTCCATAGTTCATAAGGAGTTTTCTTCAAAATTTTCCTTATGGTTACTCTATTTAAAACATAGCAAGAAGTATTGATAGCTTCAGCCCAGAAATATTTTTCAACATTTGATTCATTTATCATAGTTCTAGCCATTTCTTGTAAAGTTCTATTTTTCCTTTCTACAACACCATTTTGTTGAGGTGTTCTTGGACAGGAGAAATTGTGAGATATACCATTTTCATCAAAAAAGGTTTTAAAGGAAATATTTTCAAATTCTCCTCCATGATCACTTCTTACAGAAACGATATTTGAGTTTCTTTCATTTTGAACTTTTTTGCAAAAGATTTTGAATGCTTCAAAAGAGTCATCTTTATTTTTTAAGAAAAGTACCCATGTGTACCTTGAGAAATCATCAACAATAACAAAGCCATATCTTTTCCCACTTAGACTTGAAGTTTTTACAGGACCAAACAAATCAATATGAAGGAGTTCCAAAGGTTTGTGTGTTGACACAATATTTTTTGAATGAAAACTACTTTTGACCTGTTTGCCTTTTATGCAAGCTTCACAAATTGAGTCTTTTTCAAAATTAAGTTTGGGAAGACCTCTAACAAGATCTAATTTTGAAAGTGTTGAAATATTTTTCATACTTGTATGACCACATCTTCTGTGCCATAGCCATTTATCCTTTTCTTTGGACAAAAAGCATGATTCAGATGAAAGATCATCTAAATAAAAGATATAAAGATTTTTGTGCCTTTTCCCTAAAAAGAGAATTTTGTCAGAAGATGGGATTTTTACAATACATGAGTTTTGATTAAAACTGACTTCATAGCCATCATCACATAGTTGACTAATGCTAAGAAGGTTGTGTTTTAAGCCTTCCACGTATTGCACATTGTTTATAAAGATAGTACCTTTTTTACCTATGGAACCAATACCTTTGATTTTGGCTTTATCATTGTTTCCAAAAGTTACAGTTCCACCTTCTTTATTTTTGAAAGAGACAAAACTTTCCCTATCTCCAGTCATATGCCTTGAGCAGCCACTGTCCAAGTACCAAGGCTTTTTCTTGATGGTCAGAAGACATTCCTGCATTATGTGTTAGTAATCTTTTAGGTACCCATATTTCTTTGGGTCCTTTGTTGTTAGAAACATGATCATTTGATATATTGGTTTTCTTTTTGAAATAACAATGTTTTTCAAGATGATTGGTTTTCTTACAATAACAACATTTTGGTTTGATAGTGTTTTTCTCCTGTAAAAGAGTTTTTTCTTTTGTTTGGGTCTTGGTTCTATTTTTATTTGGAAGAAAAAAATTCTCATAAATCATTTGATTTTCAGATTGTTTAAATCCTAATCCAGCTTTATCAAAGACCCCTGATTGAGATCCCATTATTTTTGAAATGTTTCAGTAGATTTTACAAAGGAGGTTATATCTTTAGTGAGAGTTTCTACTTGATTTTCAAGACTTTCAATTTTATTTTGATTGTTAAGAGGTTTGATTTTTTCATTAATAACTTTCTGATGTAATGCCAGATAAGAATATGCCTTTTGTAACTCCTTAATGGTTTCTAAATGTTTTAAGTTGGATTTTATTAGATCTTCTTTTTCAGTTCTAAGAGTATGAATTTGTTCTTTTTGAAATAAGCATTTTTGAGTTAAGATATTTGAATCTTCTAATAGGTTGTCAAATAAAATTCCTATTTCTTTGCAAGTATAACAGGAGTTTAGTGTACTTACCTCTTCAGAATCGGAGTTAGTCATTAGGCATAAGTTAGCTTCCTCATCATCATCTTCAGAGTTAGAGTTCTCTGAGTCATCCCATTGTGCAAGCATAGATTTCTTTTTAGAGGAAAAATTCCTATGAGTTTTGAGTGGGCATTCTGTTTTGAAGTGTCCAAGTTTGTTGCATCCATAACATGTAATCTTGCTTTTATCAATCTCAGGTTTCTGGTAATCTTTCCTAGGTTGAAATGACTTTCTGTTTTGATTTCTTTTTAAAATCATTTGTTGAATTCTTCTAGAGATTAAAGCCAAATCGTTTTCATCCTCAGATAGAAATCCGGTCTCTTCTTCAAGTATTCCTTGTGAGATGGAGATTTGAGATGCAGAATTAAGAGAGGTTTTAAGAGCTATCATTTTACCTTTTCTTTGTGGTTTATCTTCATTGAGAATACTTTCATGAGCACGAAGAGATCCTATAAGTTCTTCAACTTGTAGAATCTTTAGATCTTTTGCTTGTGAGATAGCTGTTACCATAGGTCTCCAAATCTTTGGGAGACATCTTAGAATTTTTCTAATTCTTTCATGAGCAGAATAAGCTTTTCCCAGTGATCTTAGTTCATTGACAATTATGGTGAATCTAGAGAACATTTCGTCTATGGTTTCTTCTTCCTTCATTTCAAAGGTTTCAAATTTCCTGACTCCTAGATCAATTCTTTCTTCTTTAACATGATTTGTTCCTTCATGATGTATTTTGAGAGCATCCCAGATTTCTTTGGCAGTTGTGCATTCTTCTATCCTGTCGTATTCTTCCCTGCTAAGAGCACATGATAATATAAATTGAGCTTTAGAGTTTAGTAGTACCTTGTCGTTTTCTTCTTTTGTCCATTGTGACTGAATTTTTGGAACTGACGCAACTGTGTCTGTTGCAGTAGTCATTGGTGTGTAGTTTCCATTTTCAACCACAGACCACATGTTGTTATCTTGAGATAGTAGAAACAATCTCATCTTACCTTTCCAGTAGTAGTAGTCAGAACCATTAAAGTAAGGAGGCCTATGTGATGATCCTCCTTCAGCTATAAACTTTGTATCAGCCATTTCCTGTTTGATCGATTAACTCTAACACGGTTAAGTGTTCTGTATATTCAGAGCCCGGAGCTCTGATACCAATTGATGGAATAAGGTGCGACACAACAAGGGGGGTTGGATTGTGTCCCTTTTAAAATTTATCTTAGTATTTAAAAGGTTGCCTTTAATAAGAAGAAAGTGATTAGTAATGTCTTTAGAGATTTAAATAATTAGTGTTAATGTGTGTGATAAATATAGTGTATGAATAATATAAGAACAAGACAATAACTAAAGAACACAAGAAAACTTATCCTGGTTCACCAACTCGGCTAGTCCAGTCCCCACACCCTGTGAGATTATCCTTTATCAAATACTTCTTACAATAGCTTTTTCTTCTATGTATTCTTAGCCTCACCAGGCTTACACTTCTGAATGGTATAGCTTACAGATAGCTTACAAAATGATTGGTTTGTATATCTATGATATACTTTGTGATCTTAGAAGGTTTACAATAAGTTCCTAAATACTCTCCATATGGCAGTGAGTATTTAAATATAGAATGTGTATGATAACTCTTAATATATTTTGATCACTATATGGTAGTGAGAGCTAAAGATAATATATAGAGAGTATGATTGCTTTGTGAATAAAGACTTTGGTTTTCTTTGTATGCTTGTGGATATTTTCGGTGCTTGAGAATGAAGCATAAGTCTTGTATTTATAGAGCAATGCAAAGTGAGAAGGAAGTGCCGAGAGTTTCTCATGAGAAGTGCTGGCAGCTTTGGACTTGGTCTTGGCTTGACTTGGTACTGCTGACAATCTGCAAGTTCTGACATTTGACCATTTCAACAAAGACTTATTCTTGGAAAAGTAAATCTGGAGGAGTAACTCTGGGACGAGTAACTCTGGGACGAGTAACTCTGGGACGAGTAACTCTGGAACACGTAACTCTGGGACTAGTAACTCTGGGACGAGTAACTCTGGAACACGTAATTCTGGAGAGTAACTCTGGGACTGTCATTCTGAAGAGTAACTCTGGGACCATAATTCTGGAGAGTAACTCTGGGACAGTCATTCTGAAGAGTAACTCTGGGACCATAATTCTGGAGAGTAACTTGTTTAACTTCTGAGAATCCATATGTTCTTAAAGCTTTATTCTTTGTCAGCTCAATCTTGAATCATCATTTTTAACTCTTTGTTTGATAGATACCATAAATTATTTAGATGATTAATTGATGAAATCACTTTGGAGTTTCTTTAGATAAAATAGTTTGTAATATTCAAAACATTAACAGAATATGTTTCAACAATGTGACCACATTCTTTATGATCAAAATTGATGAACATTGAAGCGCCCTCATCATATATCTTGAACAACCACTATATGGAAATCACATCCTTTTTGTGACAGCAAGACATTCCTACAAAAAGATCACCAAGATAATTTATATCCCCAACTCATGTTGGGTTATAAAGGGTTAGTACGAGGCCACTTAGGAGTCCATGTCATCAAATAATTAGATACGTTTACGCTCCTAACATGACATAGAGGCCTAATGTGAACTTTAGTAGCACAATAATGATACACCACTTTAGTAAAACAATTATTTCTATTTCTTCTAGCGCAATAGTTATTTTCATTAAAATGTTTTCTAAATTTTTCCTTTTATCACATGAGTCAATATTGTTATAACCTAATTTTCCCCCAAGCAATTCATTTGTCGAAGCATTTGCATCATCTTTCAGTCACGTATACATCAGTTCAATAAATTTTGATATTTGGGTAAGTTTCACTCTATTTTAAATCAAAAAATTGGTTTAATTGCATTTTATGCATTTTCATCGCATCATGAATCTTTTTAAGTCAATCCAAAGTCATTAGAATAAAACTTTGATTCTACAGGTTGACCAGTCAAAGCGATTCGCCACAGTGCATGGAATTAACGGGTGAAATATTTCGAGTTTTGATCTCTATCTGACTATTTTACGAAACTATGTTGCGTGTAGATCGCGTTGGTGTGCTTGCTTTATTTATTCGACACTGTTTACAGTCACATTTTTACCGATCAGAGTCTGTTTATCCAAGTATTTTTAATTGCATTTTTGAATATTTCCATACATTTTTATTAAACTTCGTTGCGCGTAGATAACGTTGGTATATCCGTTTTATTTTTTCAATCGAGTGCGTTCCTTATTATTATTCGTTTCGGTCTCTTTTTTTCCTTTGTTTCTAATTGTTTTAGTCAGATTTTCATTTTTACTTTTCATATCTATTTATTAACTTAACTAACTAAAGGGTATATTGGGCTTTTTTTTATCAAAGAAACACTAATGATGAATGATATATAATGATGTGTGAATTTGAGATGTGGATCAACCAATAACGTTACAATAGTAGCGCCTCACACATCAAATACCCTCTCTCTCTCTCTCTCTCTCTCTCTCTCTCATTTTGCCAATGGCCAATCAAAAATCAGATCTTCAAAAAGGAACTTGAGAAAAGCTAATAAAAGGGATAAAGACCTCTCTCTCTCTCTCTCTCTCTCACACACACACACACACACACAAATAATGAAACAAAAAAATCATCATCAACTATCCGTTGTTTCTCTCAAAAAACCACCATGTAAACCAAATCTTCGACACTACACAAAAAACTCCGTATCATCATCTCCTTCACGTAAAACACCCACCCCTCGCTATTTCTTCTCCACCTTTCTACTTCACTTCCGGACATCGCCTACACCATACATCCACCATTTACTCCACCGGACTCCACCAATAATTACCTTTAACTAGAGTTCCGATCATCACCATTCTATTCACCACAGACCACCAAAATTGGATGCAAACCCTAGCAAACCTTGATCACCATAAAAGCTTCTCCATTGATCTAAACACCACATAAACTCCACTATCTGTACCACATCAAACGATTAACTCACTATCCCCGTCATTATGGAAACTTAACAACCATAAATCCACCGAGCATTCCAACCTTCGTGCTTTATTTCTCCACCTTGAACCATTCAGCCGTACCTCCACAAAAAACAAACATGAAATGCATTCAAGCTACCACCTTAAATCTCCATTTTTTCATTCCATCCATACTACACTTCACCACTTCATCTCTTCCTTGCAAACGCATCTAAACTGAAATCCTCATAAAAAACTATAACAAATCCGTGAAAGCCGAAACCTTCATACTTCACCACCAATCTTCACCTTAAAGCATAATACCACTGAAACTGCACTAAAGCCACCAGTGTAAACTCTAAAGTTTTTTGGTTTCGCGAAACTTCTCTTATTCAGTTTGGATGCTATTTGCTGTTGATTTTTTTGAAGTTTATGAGTTTGTTTCAAGTGTAAGATGATGCTCCATGGTGTTGATTACATTGTCGTATCATTCACCATATCATAGGTAGCAGCATCGTGTATGATAATAGTTCTAACTTAGTTGTTTTTGGTGTTTTGTTGTGTATATTATTTTTTTGATTACGCGTCTATTATTTGTTGGATTGTGTTGGACTTTTGATATATATGTTTGTAATAATTCGCATTATAGTGTTTTGTTGATTTTATTTCGTTGCATCAAGGGTTCAGATGCATAAGCTTTATGGTTTCTTCTGGACGAGACTTGAGCGCATACATTATATCAGATGCTTGGGACTATTTTTCGATCTTGTATCGATGTAGTAGTTTTGTAAATATACCTGTATTATTTTGTTTGTATTTAATTTGTATCATATTACATATTTTTGTACTTTTCGATCCATTTGTAATGTGCGCTTTGCATTAGCAACATGTTTGTTTTTTGGTTAGCATGCGACCCTTTGTTTTGTTTTCATTATGCTAATTTAGATCATTTTACGATATTGTCACTTTACTTGTCGACACGTAATGATACTTTATCATTATGATGCAATCTGTTACTTATTGTAAATATTTTGATTCAGTTGCGATGAACGCGTTTTGGCGTTAGCAACTTGTTGTATTCATGTACATTACGCTAACTTTCATTCACAAAACTAAATAAATTGGTCCTGTTAAGTACAACGAATATGAGGGGTACTAATACCTTCCTCTTGCATTACCGACTCCCGAATCCGATCTGGTTGCGACGACCATTTTTTTCTTTTCTTCCACGGGTTTTACGGATATTTTCCCTTTCCTTTGGAATAAATAAAGTTCGTTGGCGAATATGTTGTATTTCAGTGTTCCTTACACTCGGGTATTTTTTACTCCACGACAACTATAAATAACACTAGGTGATTTAATGTTATGTGTTAATTGTCATTTTAGGTTTTCAATTTTGAGTTTCAAAAGTGGGAAAGTACCATTTTCCGCTATATCATCATTTTCTTTTAAAGTTCTAGAAATAAACATTCTCATTTACTATAGATGTATACTATCCAAAAATTACAAGTGTGTGCATTTTCCCCTTGCAAGGGCAGGGTGACTCAGAGGCCCTAGTAGGTATATTACACGTTTGGGGTGATGGGTAGCTCACGGCAGCGAATAACCCTATATAGTGGTTTTTTAGGGTGTTTAAGGGACCAACTCACGTGAGGTGAGATGTCGTGTTGGCGACTGACATTACTAGGCTGCAGGCGGGTGGTTAGAATGACGGTGTTTAGGCTACTAAGAGCAAAGTGCTCATTGAGTAGTATTGGATGGTATTGAGTGAATATGACTTGAGTCCCCTATCCCCTTGAGGGACAATGTATTTATAGGAGTTCCTGATTGCTAAGGTTTTCTTGGAAAGTTCATCGCCCACCTAGTCAAGAGGTGGACCATTGAATCCCTATTCCCAAGGGGAACATGGGTCGATAATGACTACAACTTTCCCTTTATCCAAGACACATATTATCATATGTTTCTTCTCCCAAGAGGCGAGGAAAACATAGGGTTAAGGTTATACCTCCCTTAAGGGGGCCTTACATTGTCGCCCTTTCCTAGGGCAGTCCCAAGCTGTTGCCCTAGGCAAGGTTATTTGCAAATATAACACTATACAATTCCTCAGACACGAGTCCTTCAGTAGATGGCTGTGTGTTTTTGACTAACGACTAATGGGAGTATTTCAAGAACTGGTGTTTTCCCTTATGAGGTTCTAGTTTACTTTTAGGAGTCCAGGCCTTTACAAGTATACTGTCATGTAAAGTGGCCGATTGAGGCATCATATCCTTCCGGCGAAAGCTTATCAACTTTGGGGATTCTAAGTCCCCCATATGTTATATCCTGTCGCCCGACTGAAGGGACACTGAGTGCCTCAGGCGGGACATTTAACCTTCAGGCGAAACATCCATTGGTCCTTTCGTGAAGGTCCAGTACGTAATTTCCACGAGGGGAGGCAAAGATCCATTCAAGAGGTGAAACATAAAAGATATCCATGGTGAAGCAGAACATTTGAATGATTATTCCCAATTACTCATTCATAACATTTACTAGAAAGTTACAAAATAATTTTAATTGTAATAATATTGGAGGTGGAATGCATTCCAAGTCGGGGGTAGTAGCGTTCCTTTAAGCTCTTGCAACTTGTATGCTCCGTAAGGGAGTTTTTGGTATATGTGATATGATCCTTCCTCATTAGGTTGTAGCTTCCCCTATTGTGCAGGTATGTCTACTTCCTTTAATATCAGGTCACCCTCGTGTGTGTGTGTGTCTATATATATATATATATATATATATATATATATATATATATATATATATATATATATATATATATAGAGAGAGAGAGAGAGAGAGAGAGAGAGAGAGAGAGAGAGAGAGAGAGAGAGAGAGAGATATGATGCAATTACGGTGTAAATTATTTTTACACTGTCAATTAAAAATAGTTATGTATCCTACCAAGTGTCACATTGTAAATTTTAAATTGTTAGTATGGTTTGACACTTTAAAATATTCTGATTGAATGATTGTATAATATTTTTTTACACTAACAGTGCACTACCATTAAACTTTTATAAATATTAACAACTTATTTATATTAATAAATAAATATTTTTGTTTAGAATTAATTTCATATTCTAACATATTACACTCATTTAACTCAACTAATACATACTAAATATTCAATAAATAATTATATTTGCTTAAAAATAATTTGTTAGTCTTTATACTTATCCTTTACTATATTTAGTTGATGTTTCAATTTATTTTTTAATACATGACTTAATTACAGTTTTGATCTTCCTATTTTATCTGATTTACGAAATTAACTTTTTCACTTTAAATTTAAATAGATTAAGTTCTCCTTTCGTAGTTTTGCATTTAAATTAACAATGTTTTCACTTTTAAATGAGAAATTTTTCGTGAAACATGACAAATTATCGTATATAAACCTATTTTAAAATTTTATAGATAAAAATATAAGTTAAAAAAATATAAGAGAGGATAAACTTATTTGAATTTAAAACATAAGGAGCGTGTGAATCAGTTAAAATTGAGGTTCAAAATTTTACTTTAGCTTAAATATGTAAATGCTTATTAAATCTTAAATCATCGAACTTAATATTATCTGATTGCTACAAAAAAATCAACGCGCTTTTAAAGTAATATTGTGTTAAACGATACGATATTAGTTTTACATTGGAATACACAAATATTTAGTAAACATTATAAAAATAAACTTAATTTCTTTTTAAGGATTTGAATAAATAATTAGTCTAAAAATTGGTCAAATATAGAAAAATTAAATTTATATTATTAAACATCTGACGACTAACCATTGTATCGTTTGACTGAATTAGTAAAATATATTAAGTATAATTTTTATTTAATAATTTTTTTATAGAATTTCTTATTGTTCAATGGATTATTTAAAAAAAAATTAAAATATAAATTATTTTTAAAAGCATAACACAATAAACTCAATTATTTTATTCCAAATAGTTTTTTTTCTTTGCTTAATTACAACTTATCCTTAAAGCTTAAAAAGAAAAGATACATCTCTAATTTTATGATGGATTGACAACTAGTTTAGCATTAAAATAACATGTTACAATGATTATTTTTTAAATATAATTTTTTTTTTCAATTATAGAGACTAATTCTTCGAATAAAAAAAAGTTAAAAAACAAAATTTTTCTTCAAAACATTTAACAATATTGTATATCTAAAATAAAAATTAAACTCAAAAAAAATGATTTTGATAAAAACTATATTTAATTATTTCTAACCAATCATAATTAATTGTAACAAAATTTAATTTTGTACGAATTTTGATTTTTTATTAAAAAAGAATTCACGCGTCTTTGACTTGAAAAATATATTAATAAAAAAAAATCAATAAATGAATTTATACTTAAAATGATGTAAATTATAAATCACTTTACAAAAATATAATAAACCCCCGATGTTTGAAAATGTTTAAAAATGATATAAAATATTAAATTTACTTAAAATAAAATAATATATTGTTGAATTTAGTCCATTTTTAATATTAAGAAAAAATGATTTTTATAGAAATTAAAATATTTATAATAAATAAAATAATATTTTCACCATTATAAAAATAAGCTCTCACAATATCATATACATTCTCAAACAGCGGGACCAGAATTTGGTGACTTTAGCTGTTGATAATTCTGGTGATTCTCACTCTATCTTATTTTAAATTGATCTTTCTCTCAATAAATAATTTATTTTAATTATGTATTTATCTGTTTAATATATAAAAGTTGCTCAATCATAACAGTAAAGTCACTGAAACCTCTCTTCAAATAGAGTCACCCAGTCACAACCACAGTAAAGTCACTTAAATCTCTCTTCAAGTAGAGTCACGCAGTCACAACTGCAGTAAAGTCACTGAAATCTCTCTCCAAATAGAGTCACTCAGTCGCAACTACAATAAAGTCACTGAAACCTTCTCTAAATAGAGTCATCCATTCGCAACTACAATAAAGTCACTGAAACCTCGTCCCAAATTGAGCCATCCATTTGCAACTAGAGTAAACCCACTAAAATCTCTCCCCTAGTAGAGTTCCCACGAGGTGCTCGAGCCATTTATCTTGGATTCCATCATTTATGAAACAAATCCGCACCACAACAAACACACACTGCCACACATCAACTCAACCTCATACTCCCATACCTTACTATGGCCCCTTTTTTCATTGCTTCATAATCATTCCATTTATGCAACTTGCACTAAATCATTTTACCCTTTTTTGAATAATTCCAAGGTTTTTTTGGTTAGGTGGCATAATAATAACAAGTGGTAGGGTCCTCATACATTTTGTCTAGCTCAAAACCTTGAAATTTATCACAACACACACAAACACAAAATCTGTTTTTGCTTGTAAGTCAAAGAAAACAACCGTACACTATCTATACACACAAATACACAAACCATTGTACCCTCAAATACTCATCAAACCTTCTTCTTACCTTTTTTACAAAACATCCAAAAAAACATCTCAAGTTTTTCAACTAGATCTTGTTTTTCTCTTGTGGTTTAGCTTCAACGAGGTTTTTTTTTTTTATTTTTATTTTTTGTGCATGCTCGTTTATAGTCTTGGATAAGGTTTTTATTTATTTATTTATTTATTTTTATTTATTGAATTACATTAATTGATTCTGTGGCTGTGATATTTCAATGAGATCTGAATATACAAAAATGAAAAATCAATAAACTTAAAATTATAGTTTTTGTTTATTTATTTAATTTTTTATTTTCTGGGTTCTGAAAAAGTCTTTTTGTTTTTTGATTTAGAAAGATGGCGAATCGGTGGTGGGATGGAAGACAACCGGAAGCAAACCCGAACCCGGTTGAAGGTTCGAACCAAACCGGTTCGAACCGGATTGTGTCACGAAGGGAGCAAGAGTTCATGGAAAGCAACACCAACAACAACAGTAACAGTAACATTACTCCAACGATGAGCAACAACAGCACCGTCAACGTTAACGGAGAAGACAATGACCGTGACGGCGATGACCAGAACACCGGAAGTGGCCGCCGTCCCCGCGGCCGACCTCCAGGTTCGAAGAACAAACCGAAGCCTCCGGTGGTGATAACCAAAGAAACACCAAACGCGCTTCGTAGCCACATCCTGGAAATCTCCAGCGGAAGCGATGTTGCTGAGAGTATTTCCACTTTTGCTAACCGTCGTCACCGCGGTGTTTCGGTTCTCAGCGGCACCGGCGTTGTTACCAATGTGACTCTCCGGCAACCAACTGCTCCGGGAGGTATCATTGCTCTTCAAGGGAGGTATGACATTCTGTCACTCTCTGGAGCTTTTTTGCCTCCGCCGTCTCCACCGGAGGCGACCGGGCTGACGGTCTATCTCGCCGGAGTTCAAGGGCAGGTGATTGGAGGATTGGTGGTCGGGGCGCTGGTTGCGGCGGGGCCGGTGATGGTTGTTGCTGCCACTTTTGCTAATGCTACTTATGAGAGGTTGCCACTGGAAGATGAACAAGGAGAAGAGGAAAACATGGAACAAGAGGTTAATAATAATAATACTCGGAACATTATTAACAACAATGATGCTGGTGCTGGTGGTTCGGGTTCGGTTTCTCTGTCTGTTTCTGGTTCAGCTAGTGGAAGTGGTGCAACATCTCATGGATTAGGAGAATTCAATTTGAATCCAAATTTGATGAATGGTGGTGGGCACAATGTGGGACATGGACACGGGCACGGACACGGACATGATATGTTTTGGCGTCCACCTCCTCCACCACCTTATTGAGATTTGGGTTTGAGGTTGCTACATTACACTAATACTTGTTTACTTTTATGTGATCAAGTTTTGAGTGTTTTGTTGTAATATCATGTTGTTGTTCTAGCTAGCTAGCAAGCCAGTTTAGGATGTTTTGGTTTGGTTTGGTTTCGGTTTCGATTTTACTACTACAAAGACTCCCTCCTTAATTCCCATAATTTTGTCTTCCACTTTGTAGTAGTTTTTCAATGTTATCTTGGGAATTTTATATGTTCATTACAGTTAATAATAACAAATGGATTTTGTTTGGGAATGTTTGATTTTGATTATGATTGTGTTTGTGTTTGTGATTGGGTAGTTTTGAGTGTTTTGTGCATAATTTTATTTGGGTATTATGTGGAAATTAATCTTTCAAGATAACAAGGATTTAGTTAAAGGATTAATGAGTTTCAATATATATTTTTTATATGCATTAGTGAGGGATCGAATTCTCTAACAAATAAGACATTTAAATATCTATCAACTGCATTAAATTGTGCAGTGACTTTTTACTTGAGGAATTTCTCATATGGATTTTTCTTGGCCAAGTTATATGATGCCAAAATGCAACAATGTTGAATAGATGAATAAAATAGTCGAGGGATCTTAGACTTATAATAATTGTAGTATTATAATAATTGATTTAGTTGACTAACTTTTATTGATTAAAAAATTATATATATTAAAGAGGAAAAAAAAGTATTTTAACTAAAATGTTTATTTTACTTTGTATTATTGTATTATTTTTTATTATAAATTAAACAAATAAAGTCTTATCTTATAAAACGAGATTGATTAGTGGTGTTTGCGGTGTAGTTTGAACGATTTTGACGAAAAAAATCATTCGAACCGTAAGAAAAAAAATCGTGTGGGTTGGTTTGGTTTGGTTTGGTTGGCTTTTAGAAAAAAATCGAACCAAACCAAACCAAAACAATGCGGTTTGGTTCGGTTGGTTCAGTTTTTTACAATTGTTTTATTGAGGCATATATACACATATATATGACAACATAACTTTGTATTTAGACATTCATACACTATCAAATAATAACAAAACTCATCATATTTTGACAACAACTTTTCATTTAATATGTAAACATTTAAGTAGATAAAAGTGAAATAATAAACATAAAATAATAACATAAAACAATATAAAAATTATTATAATAAAAAAAATAGAAGAGACGAGAGATTAGTGAAGATGAAAAAGAAAAAAACAAAAGAGTTGAGAGATTAGAGAAGAAGATGTGTCATAAAAATGAAACTGAAATAGGGAATATTTGCATAAAAATGATAAGGTGAAAAATAAAGAATATAAGAGAGTAGCGATTAGAGAAGAAGAAAGAAGATGTAAGTGGCAAAGAAGGTGTGATAATGCGATTAGAGATTTGAGAAGATTGAGACTGAAATCAATCACATGTGTAAGGATGAGAAAATTATTCGTAATCATAAGGTTAAAGTATAATAGGTTTAAGTTTGGGTTGGATTTGAGTTAAGTAAAAGTTAAGTTGTAGCATAATACGGTTTGATTTGGTTTAGTTCGGTTTATAAAATACAAACCGCAAACCGAACCGAACAGTGCGGTTTTGTTAAAAGATGACCCAAACAAATTCGAACCAAATACGATTTTTTTGCGATTTCGATTTGATTTAGTTTGCAGTTTTCTATTAAGTTGGTTTGGTTTTGAACAACTCTAAGATTGATAACATGCATAAACTTTCGTTATAACATTCCGTCAAAAATTATACTTTTATCTAAATCATTAATCTCAAAATCTTTCTTAATAATTTTTTTTATAGTCTTTTTAAATCTTTTTTGTAAAGTATTTTTAAGATGTATAATTTGAAGGAAAAAATATAATTTTATATTGAAAATTGATAAAGCAAGTCATATTGAAACAATTATTTATTTATTTATTTATTGCAAAATTTGGATTAAAAATAATTATGTGTTAAAATATAAGCTAAGTGTTTGATTATATGGTAAAGAAAATTAATTTTGAGTAAATTAATATTATAAAATTAATTATGACTAAAAATGTGTTGAAAGTAAAGTAATTTATATTTAAATAAATTTTTATAAAAGTGAATTGAAATTTAATTTTAATATAAAAATTACATTTAATTTAAAAAGTTATAAAATTTTATTATACATAGAATCAATTCTAAAAAATATAATTAATTCTACTCGAGAATAATCAAGAATATTAATATCAATTCTTTCCCTTTATAATCAATTTGGGATGGTCCAAACATAAAACCAAACCTATACTAAATCGATCCATATTAACATGGTAAACTTATTAAAAAAAATGAAAATGTAAAACTAAATATTTGATGTGTTTAAATGTTATTGAGTAATTTGAATTAAACTTGTCCATGCGAGTACATTTTGAGTAAGAGTCACAAATAATTGAGTTAATATGAGTTGTATGAAGAGTGTGTTCATTTTGTCTAGGGATAAGAATAGAGTTATGTTTTTACCAAGCTTAAGTAAGTGTGTAATCAGTTTGATTTGGATTAGTTTTTAATTTTAAAAAATTGTCTAAACTGATGATATTTTTATCAATTTGAGTTGATTCTATTTTTAATATTTTTTGAAAATGAAAACGAACAAAGTTAATTGATTTGATTTGGTTTGGTTTCGTTCGGTTGATCGGTTTATAATGTTTTTCTAATCATTATATTCATCTGCGTATTCTCTGCTATTGTGTTTTTCGGTGTATTTTATGCTATTATTTTTTAAAATAATACATTTCATATAATTTCGTTCAAGTTTTATTTTTTCAAAAAAAATTACAAGTTGTTCTTAATCTATACAAAACAGAGACATGATTTCGATTGCATTATTAAATAAGTTCAATATCAAATATAAAAGTTGACACTTGAGATCAAAAGGCCATAAAGAAATTTGAAAGCAAAACAAAAAAACAACACAATAACAACAAAAAATTTCAATACACATAAATTTGCATATTTCACACCTCAAACACACAAAAAATCTGTTATAACAAGACTAGAAAGAATTTTGTTGAAGAAGAAGTAACAAAATTGATATAAAAAAATATGAAAACTATCAAAGAAACTTGAACACGAAGAAGATGATCAAAACATATCAGAACAACGGTAGAGAGAGCAACAATGGTGACAGGCGGCGAGAGCAACAGTTTGGTGAAAGCAAGTTTTTGTGATTATGGTTTCTATTTTCTATGTTTTGGATTTTGATTCTAGATGTGTGTTTTGTTGAAAAGAATAAAACATAAACAAATACGGAGAATGGTTAGACCAATACAAAATTTGGGCTTAATGCTGGGTAGAATAAAATATTTAGAGTGTAATTATAGTCATTGGTTCGGTTCATCGGTTTTGTGATTCTTAAAAGCTAAAACTGAGAACCAAATCAAATCGCTTCTATTTTTATTCGTTCAATTTGGTTTTGGAACCGAACCAGAAACAATCCGTTCTTTTTCGATTTGGTTTGGTTTTAGTTGTTGGTTTAATTAGTTTTTCTGATCCGTTTACACTCCTAAGCCTAAGTCTAATCTCTTAAAATTATCAAAGCTTTTTAAAAAATATGATTTGTCACTTAGTCTATTTAAAAGCCTATTTTATTTGAACATATGTAATTATGCAATTCAATTATTATTTATATAGATTATAAAAAATTCAATGATACTAAAAGTTTATTTATATTGACTTATATGAGCTTATCTAATTGCAATAGTTTTGTGAAACTATTTGTTTAGCAAAATTTATGAAAATAACTTATGACATTGTTCATAAAGTGTTTTCTTCCTATTTTCATGAGTTGTTCAGGATAATAAAATATCTTTTTATATTTTAACTCACAGTACAATATACAATAATATAATAATAATAATAATAATAATAATAATAATAATAATAATAATAATAATAATAATAATAATAATTCATATTTGTTG